>NW_026992750.1:0-34021 GCF_028769735.1 Zonotrichia leucophrys gambelii
AACAAATTTAATAAAAAATCAGAAAAAAATTTGAAAAATCAGGGAAAAAAATCAAAGAAAAGTCAGGAAAAATTTGGAAAAAAATGAGAAAAAAATCAGAAAAAAAACCACAACAAATTTAGTAAAAAATCAGAAAAAAATTTTGAAAAATCAGGGAAAAAAATCAAAGAAAATTCAGAATAAAATTTGGAAAAAAATGAGAAAAAAATCAGAAAAAAAAGGAAAAAAAGCCAAATTTTCACTAAAAAAACCCCAAAAAATCTGGAAAAATTCCCCAAATTCCTAAATATCCTGAATTTTGTGTTTTTCTCCAAACCTCATTGAGATAATCCTCGAGGTCAGCCAGGATCCTGAGGTAGAACCTGGGAACTCCATCCCTGTCCACGACGCCCTTGGCCTTGGTCCAGGCACGGCCCAGCAGCTCAAACTCCTGGAAAAATGGGAAAAATGGGAAATTTGGGTGAAAAATGGGATTTTGGGAGAAAATTGGGTGAAAATTGGGAAAAAAATGGGATTTTTAGAGGGAAAAATAGGAAAAAAAGGGAATTTTTAGAGGGAAAAATAAGGAAAAAAGGAAATTTTAAGAGGAAAAAATAGGGGGAAATTAGGGGAAAATAGGGGAAAAAAGGGAATTTGTAGACGGGAAAAAAGCAGGGGAAAAAGGGAATTTTTAGATGGAAAAATAAGGAAAAAAGGGAATTTTTAGGGGGAAAATGGGGAAAATTTGGGGAGAAAATGGGGAAAAAATGGAATTTTTAGAGAGGAAAAATAGGGGAAAAAAGGGAATTTTTAGAGGGAAAAATAAGGGGAAAATTGGGAAAAAATTGGGGAAAATTTGGGGAGAAAATGGGGAAAAAATGGGATTTTTAGAGGGAAAAATAGGGGAAAAAAGGGAATTTTTAGAAGGGAAAAATAGGGGAAAAAAGGGAATTTTTAGAGGGAAAAACAGAATTTTTAGAGGGAAAAACAGAATTTTTAGAATGAAAATGGGGAAAAAAAAGGGAATTTTTAGGGGGGAAATGGTGAAAAATCAGGGGATAAAAAGGGGGAAAAAGAAAAAAATGAGAAAAACATTGGAAAAAGGAGAAAAAATGGGGAAAATGGGATGAAAGGAGAAACAATGGGGAAAAAAGGGGGAAAACAAATTATAAATAGAAAAAAAAGAATATTTGGGGCAAAAGGAGGGAAAATTTGGGGTTTTGGGCACCTCGAGGCAGCGGCTGACGTCGCGGATCTTCATGGCATTGCGGATGGAGCGGATCAGGTTGGTCAGCTCTTCGTACCTGGGATCAATAGGGAGTGATCGGGATCGATTGGGGGCCATTGGGATCAATAGGGATCAATACAGGTCATTTAGGATCAATTTGGGTCGATTTGGAGCCATTGGGATCAATAGGGATCGATTGGGGTCAATCTGGAGCCATTGGGATCAATAGAAACCAAACCAATAGAGACCAACAGGGATCAATTTGGGGCCATTGGGATCAATAGGGATCAATAGGGATTGATTGGAGTCAATCTGGAGCCATTGAGATCAACAGGAACCAAACCATTAGGAACCAATAGGGATCAATACGGACCCATTAGGACCAATTGGGATCAATTGGGGCTGACTGGGATCAATAGGGATCAATTGGGATGAATTTGGAGCCATTGGGATCAATAGGGACCAAACCAATAGGAACCAATAGGGATCAATACGGACCCATTGGGACCAACAGGCATCAACAGAGATCAATAGGGATGAACAGGGATCAATTGGGGTCAATTTGGAACCATTGGGATCAATTGGGGTTGATTGGGATCAATAGGGATCAATTGGGGTCGATTTGGAGCCATTGGGATCAATAGGAACCAAACCAATAGGGATCAATTGGGGCCATTGGGATCAATTGGGGCTGACTGGGATCAATCAGGATAAATCAGGATCGATTTTGGGTCATTGGGATCAATAGGGATTGATTGGAATTGATCTGGGTCAATTTGAAGCCATTGGGATCAATAGGGATCAATCAGGATTGATTGGGGTCGATTTGGAGCCATTGGGATCAAAAGGAACCAAACCAATAGGAACCAATAGGGATCAATTTGGGGCTGTTGAGACCAATAGGGATCAATAGAGGTCAATAGGGACCAATAGGGATCAATACAGACCCATTGGGATCAATAGAGATCAATAGGGATCAATAGGGATCGATTGGAGTCAATCTGGAGCCATTGGGATCAATAGAAACCAAACCAATAGGAACCAATAGGGATCAATACGGACCCATTGGAACCAATAGGGATCAATTTGGGGCCATTGGGATCAATAGGGATCAATCAGGATCAATTGGGGTCGATTTGGAGCCATTGGGATCAATAGAAACCAAACCAATAGAGACCAATAGTGATCAGTCTGGGGCTATTGGGATCAATAGGGATCAATAGGGATCAATTGGGGTCGATTTGGAGCCATTGGGATCAATATGAACCAAACCAATAGTGATCAGTAGAGACCAGGGATCAATTTGGGGCTATTGGGATCAATTGGGGTCGATTTGAAGCCATTGGGATCAATATGAACCAATAGGGATCAATACAGACCCACTGAAACCAACAGGGATCAATAGGGAGCCATTGGGATCAATAGGAACCAAACCAATAGGAACCAATAGGGATCAATACAGACCCATTGAAACTGATAGGGATCAATTTGGGGCCATTGGGACCAATAGGGATCAATCTGGGGCCATTGGGATCAATAGGGATCAATCAGGATCAATCTGGGTCGATTTGGAGCCATTGGGATCAATATGAACCAATAGGGATCAATACAGACTCACTGAAACCAACAGGGATCAATAGGGAGCCATTGGGATCAATAGGGATCGATTGGGGTCAATTTGGAGCCATTGGGATCAATAGAAACCAAACCAATAGGAACCAATAGGGATCAATACGGACCCATTGGGACCAATAGGGATCAATAGAGATCAATAGGGGTGAACAGGGTTCGATTTGGAGCCATTGGGATCAATAAGGATCAATCGGGATCAATTGGGTTTGATTTGGAGCCATTGGGATCAATAGGGATCAATCAGGATCAATTGGGGTCAATCTGGAGCCATTGGGATCAATAGAAACCAAACCAATAGAGACCAATAGTGATCAGTCTGGGGCTATTGGGATCAATAGGGATCAATAGAGGTCAATAGGGACCAATAGGGATCAATACAGACCCATTGGGATCAATACAGACCCATTGGGATCAATAGACATCAATAGGGACCAATAGGGATCAATTGGGGTCGATTTGGAGCCATTGGGATCAATAGGAACCAAACCAATAGGAACCAATAGGGATCAATACGGACCCATTGGGACCAATAGGGATCAATTTGGGGCCATTGGGATCAATGGGGATCAATCAGGATCAATCAGGGTCGATTTGCAGCCATTGGGATCAATAGGAACCAAACCAATAGGAATCAATAGGGATCAATACAGACCCATTGAAACCAATAGGGATCAATTTGGAGCCATTGGGATCAATAGAAACCAAACCAATAGGGATCAATAGAGACCCACTGGGACCAATAGGGATCAATTTGGGGCCATTGGGATCAATAGGGATCAACAGAGATCAATAGGGATGAACAGGGATCAATCAGGGTCGATTTGGAGCCATTGGGATCAATAGGAACCAAACCAATAGGAACCAATAGGGATCAATAGGGATCAGTTCGGACCTACTGGGGTTGATTTGGATCAATAGGGACCAATAAGGATCGATATGGATCAATCAGGATCAATTGGGATGAATTTGGAGCCATTGGGATCAATAGGCATTGATAAGAACCAAATCAACCACAACCAATAGGGATCAATACGCACCCATTGGAACCAACAGGAATCAATTTGGAGCCATTGGGATCAATAGGGATCAATAGGGATTGATCAGGATTGATTTGGGTTGATTGGAAGCCATTAGGATCAATAGAAAGCAAACCAATAGGGATCAATAGGGACCCATTAGGACCAATAGGGATCAATAAGGATCGATTTGGATTGATTTGGGTAAATTTGAAGCCAATAGGTGATCAATGGACGATCAAATCCTGATCAATACCCAATCAACAGGTGATCAATGGACGATTAAACACTGATCAATACCTAATCAATAGGCGGCCAATGCACGATCAAACACTGATCAATACCCAATCAATAGGTGATCAATGGACGATCAAACACTGATTGATAACCAATTAATAGGTGGTCAATGGACGATCAAACACTGATCAATACCCAATCAATAGGTGATCAATGGACGATCAAACACTGACCAATAACCAATCAATAACCGATCAATACCCGATCAATAGCGATCGATCGCTCACCTCTTGTCGCGGGCGCTCCTCACCACGCGCTTGGTGTCCTCCTCATCCTCACTGAGCAGCAGCGGCCTGGGGGCGGGGCCAGACACCTTAAACCCCGCCCCATTTGCTTTAACTCCACCCCTTTACTTTAGCCCCGCCCCTTTTCATTTAACTCCCTTTCCTTCAGCCACTCCCCTTTCCTTTAACCCCGCCCCTTTTCCCTTTAACCCCTCCCACTTCCCTTTAAATCTTTTCCTTTTAGCCCCTCCCCCTTTCCTTGAACCCCGCCCCTTTCCCATCCTGCCCCACCCATTTTAACCCTTTCCACTCCACTTAAACCACTCCCCTTCCTCTTTAACCCCTCCCCTTTTTCTTTAAACCCTTCCTCCACTCTCTTAAGCCCCTCCCCTTCCTCTTTAACCCCTCCCCTTTTTCTTTAAACCCTTCCTTTACTCTCTTAAGCCCCTCCCCTTTATCTTGAACCCCTCCCCTTGCTCTTAACACTTTCCTTTCCCTTTAGGCCACGCCCCTTTTACCTTTAAGCTCCTCCCCTTGTTTCTTTCCACTTTTCCTTTAGTCCCTCTTCTAAGCCCCTCCCCTTTTCCTTTAACTCCTCTTTAACCCCACCCCTTTTCCCTTAAACTCCTCCCCCTTTTCTTTAGCCCCCTCCCCAATCTCTTTAGCCACGCCCCTTTCCCTTTAAACCCCTCTCTTTTTTCTTTACCCCTCCCCATTTTGTTTAAACCCCACCCCTTTTCCCTCCAAGCCCCGCCCCTTTTCCCTCCAAGCCCCGCCCACTTGCTGTAGGGTCCCCCCGGCGCTTTGGGCGCGGTTTCATCTCCCGACGCTGAGGACTCGGACTCGGAGTCGGAGCCGGTGGTGAAGAATCGCGACATTATCGCGACACAGAGGGAGGGGCAGCCTGGGGAGACAAAACCGCCAAAAAACCCCGAGGTTCGGACCCGAAATTTCACGATTTTTACCCAAAATTTCATGAGAAACTTCATGGGTTAAACCTATAATTAGAGCGTTTTGACCCAAAAGCTGAGGGGGTTTAGGGTGAAAATTGGGAGTTTTAAAGCAAAATTTAGAATAAAAATCCTTAATTTAAGCAACAAATCAACAATTCCAGCCCAAAATCCTCCAATTTTCCCTCAGAACCCCAAAATTCGGCGCAAAAACTCCCAAATCCCGCCCCTCCCCCACCCCCCTCACGTGCCCCAAGCTCCGATTTCTGCCGCGTTTTTTCCCCCAAAATCCGCGAATTTCGCCCCAAATCCTCCCCCGCACTCCCCCCGGGCCCCTCCCCCACCCCGGGACACCCCCGGGCCCCTCCCCCACCCCCCAATTCCGCCCCTTCCCCCCCCGCACCGAACGCGCCGCACGCGGAGCCGCCGGTACGGAAGGGCTGAAAGGCCGAAACGGAAGTGACGCTGCGTCACTTCCTCTCTTTAGACTGGCCAACTTCCGGTTGGCGCACAAGGGACGATGGGAAAGCGAGTCCCAAAGTGGCAAAGAGCCGAACTCGGAGGATTTTGACCCAAAAAGTCGCGGTTTGGGTAAAAAATATAACGTTTTGAATAAAAATAGATTTTTAAACTCAGATTCCAAGGTTTTTCCCTCACAACTATCGGGTTTTTTTCTTCCCTAAATCTCCCGATTGCGACCCAAAAATTTCGGATTTTATCACCGAAATTCGCAATTTTGGGTAAGAATCGAACGTTTTGAAAATTAATCGACATTTCTGCCACAAATTCGGCGATTTTAACATCATAATTATCGGTATTTTACCTCACAATTATCGGTATTTTACCTCACAATTATCAAGATTTTACCTTCACAACCTGGCAGATTTTTATCCAAAAATGCTGAATTTTACCCTCCAAAAATGCGTTTCTGGGTAAAAACTCAAAGTTTTTAATAAAAATCGTTTTGTTTTGCTTCAGCTTCGGCGATTTTTACCTCAGCAGTATCGGGATTTTTCCCCTCTTAAAATCAGCTGATTTTAACCAAAAATCTCGCATTTCACCTCAGAAAATTGAGATTTTCGGTGAGAATTGAATGTTTTTAATTAAAATCTACTTTTTAACTTCAGATTTGAAGGGTTTTCCTTCAGAATTTACGAATTTTCCCTCACAATTCACCAGTTTTTACCACAGAATTGTCAATTTGTTCCCTCCCCCAATCTGGCCAATTTTAACACAAAAATTCGGAATTTTACCCCCCAAAGTTGTGTTTCTGATTAAAAATTGAAGGCTTTAAATTAAAATGAAGGGTTTGGTTTCAATTTAGGCGATTTTTACCTCAGAGTTTTACTACGAATTTTTACCACACAATTTTCGGGTTTTTTCTCTCCCTGAATCAGCCGATTTTGATCCAAAATCTCTGATTTTACCTCCAAAATTCGCAATTTTGGGTGAGAATTGAATGTTTTGAACAATAATCAACTTTTCAGTCACAAACTCAGCAATTTTTACCTCAGAATTCTCCAGTTTTTACCTCACAGTTCACGATTTTTCCCTCCAGAATTATCGGGATTTGTTATTTCCCTAAATTGGCCAATTTTAGCTCAAAAATACCGGAATTTACCCCCCAAAGATGCATTTCACGATGAAAACTGAAAATTTTAAATAATAATCGAGGTTTTAGCTGCAAATTCTGCAACTTTTACCTCAGAATTCGCGGGATTTTACCTCAGAATTGAAGATTTTTCACCTCACAACCTCCAATGTTTCCACCTCTCTAAATCGGCTGATTTTAATCCAGAAATGGCAGAATTTTCCGCCTCAAAACCACATTTCTGGGTAGAAATACCGTATTTTTAATAAAACTCTACTTGTTTTGCCTCAAATTTGAGCTTTTAACCTTAGAATTTGCCAGTTTTTAACTCACAATTATCGGTTTTTTACCGCCCACAACGGCCGATTTGGACTCAAAAATGTTGGATTTTACCTCCGAAATTAACGATTCTGGGTGGAAACCGAATATTTTTAATAAAAATCAACTTATCTGCCTCAAGTTGGAAAATTTTTACCTCAGAATTCGCCAGGTTTTACCTCACAATTATCAGGTCTTTACCACCCAAGCCGGCCGATTTGGACCCAAAAATGTCGGATTTTACCTCCGAAATTAACGTTTCTGGGTGAAAATCGAGTATTTTTAATAAAAAATCAACCTTTTTGCCTCAAATTCGAAAACTTTTACCTCAGAATTCGCAAGTTTTTACCTCACAATTCCCCGGGAGGTTGCGTCGCCTCCTTTCCCAATTCCCGCCCTTGTTCCGGTTTGGCGCGCAGGGAACGCTGGGAAAGCGAGTCCGGAGGTGCCGAGGACCCAAAATCGGCGAATTTTGTCCTAAAAACGCCTCGAAAGTCGCGATTTTGGGTAAGAATGGAACTTTTATAAGCAATAATCGATGTTTCTGCCTAAAGTTCGGCGAGTTTTACCGCAGAATTCTCCAGATTTTACCTCACAATTCCCAAATTTTAGCTCCGAATGATCGAGTTTGTCTCCCCTAAATGGGTGGCTTTTGCCCCAAAAACGCCTCGAAAATTGTGATTTTGGGTAAGAATCGAAAGATTGAACAATAATCGACATTTTCCCCACAAATTCAGCGATTTTTATCTCAGGATTCTCAAGTTTTTACTTTAGAATTATCGACTTTTCACCTCACAATTACCGGGGTTTTAACCTCCCAAATAAGGCGATTTGGACCCAAAAATGTCGGATTTTACCTCAGAATTTTGCAATTTTGGGTAAGAATCATATGTTTAATTAATAATAGACATTTTTTCCTCAAATTTGACGATTTTTACCTCAGAATTCGCCAGTTTTTACCTCACAATTCCTGATTTTTTACCTCAGAATTCCTCAGTTTTTCCCTCCCCAAATGTGGCTGATTTTAACCTAAAAATGCCGAATTTTACCCCTCAAAATTGACATTTCTGGGTGAAAATTGAAGGTTTTTAATAAAGTTGGGGGACTTGTTCTCAAATTTGAAGATTTTTACCTCAGAATTTCCAACTTTTTACCTCAAAATTCCCGGTTTTTTCCCCCTCCTTAAATCGGCCAATTTTGCCTCAAAATGTCGCATTTTACCTCCTAAATTTATGATTTTCTGTAAGAATGTAACATTTTAAATAAAAGTCTCCTTTTTTGCCACAAATTCAGCAATTTTTACCTCAAAATTTGTGAGTTTTTACCTCACGATTATCAGGTTTTTTTTACCTCCTAAAATAGACTGATTTTGACCCAAAAATGTTGAATTTTATCTCACAAATTTCTCATTTCTACCCCGAAATTCTCAACTTTACCCCCTCAAATTGATATTTTTACCTCCAAAAATCCATGTTTAACCCCAAAATCTCCCAATAATCCCCCAAAATTCCCAATTTTACCCCAAAAATCCCCAATTTTACATTTTTACCTCAAAAAAATTTCCAAATTTTTACACCCAAATTCCGAATTTTTACCTCAATTTTCCCCCTTTTTTTTACCCTAAATCCCAATTTTCACCTAAAAAATCCAATTTTGACCCAAAACAATCAAATTTTGACCCCGAAATTCCCATTTTTATCCAAAAATGAAGAAATTTAATCCAAATTTTCTCTTTTTTTTAATGAGAAATGTCCCAGTTTGGGCTGAGGGGTCACTCAGTGGTCACTCAGTGGTCACTCCATGGTCATTCAATGGTCACTTCCAGGATCATTCAATGGTCACTCAGTGGTCACTCCAAAGCCATTCCAGCGGTCACTCAGTGGTCACTCCAAGGCCAATCCAAAGCCATTCCAGTGGTCACTCAGTGGTCACTTTGTGGTCACTCCAAAGCCATTCCAGTGGTCACTCTGTGGTCACTCAGTGGTCACTTCCAGGGTCACTCAGTGACCAATCCAAGGCTCACTTCCAGCGGTCACTTTGTGGTCACTCCAAGGCCAATCCAATGGTCACTCCCAGGGTCACTCAATGGTCTCTCCATGGTCATTCCTTGACCAATCCAGTGGTCACTCAGTGGTCACTCAATGGTCTCTCCATGGTCATTCCTTGACCAATCCAGTGGTCACTCAGTGGTCACTGAATGGTCACTTCCAATGGTCACTCTGTGGTCACTCCAAAGCCATTCCAGTGGTCACTCAGTGGTCACTTCCAGGGTCACTCAGTGACCAATCCAAGGGTCACTCAGTGGTCACTGAATGGTCACTCAATGGTCACTCCATGGTCACTCCCAGGCCAATCCAGTGGTCACTCAGTGGTCACTGAATGGTCACTCAATGATCAGTTCATGGTCACTTCCAGGCCAATCCAATGGTCACTCTGTGGTCACTCCAAGGCCATTCCAGCGGTCACTCTGTGGTCACTCTGTGGTCACTTTGTGGTCACTCAGTGGTCACTTCCAGGCCAATCCAGTGGTCACTCAGTGGTCACTTCCAGGGTCATCCAATGGTCACTCTGTGGTCACTCCAAGGCCATTCCAGCGGTCACTCTGTGGTCACTCTGTGGTCACTTCCAGGGTCACTCAATGGTCACTCCATGGTCATTCCTTGACCAATCCAGGGGTCACTCAGTGGTCACTCAATGGTCACTCAGTGGTCAGTTCATGGTCACTTGCAGGCCAATCCAAAGGTCACTCTGTGGTCACTTTGTGGTCACTTTTAGGGGTCACTCTGGTGGTTACTCAATGGCCACTCAGTGGTCACTCAGTGGTCACTCAGTGGTCACTCAGTGGTCACTCAGCGGTCACTCAGTGGTCACTCAGCGGTCACTCAGCGGTCACTCAGTGGTCACTCAGTGGTCACTCAGTGGTCAGTGGTCACTCAGTGGTCACTCACTGGTCACTCAGTGATCACTGGTCAGTGGTCACTCAGTGGTCACTCAGCGGTCACTCCGTGGTCACTCAGTGGTCACTCAGTGGTCAGTGAGTGGTCACTCAGTGGTCACTCAGTGGTCACTCAGCGGTCACTCAGTGGTCACTCAGTGGTCAGTTCATGGTCACTTGCAGGCCAATCCAAAGGTCACTCTAAAGCCATTCCGGTGGTCACTCAGTGGTCACTCCAAGGCCAATCCAGTGGTCACTCAGCGGTCAGTGGTCACTCAGTGGTCACTCAGTGGTCACTCAGCGGTCAGTGGTCACTCAGCGGTCACTCAGCGGTCACTCAGCGGTCACTCACTGGTCAGTGGTCACTCAGTGGTCACTCAGTGGTCACTCACTGGTCAGTGGTCACTCAGCGGTCACTCAGCGGTCACTCAGCGGTCACTCAGTGGTCACTCAGCGGTCACTCAGTGGTCACTCACTGGTCAGTGGTCACTCAGTGGTCACTCAGTGGTCACTCAGTGGTCAGTGGTCACTCAGTGGTCACTCAGTGGTCACTCAGTGGTCACTCAGTGGTCAGTGGTCACTCAGTGGTCACTCAGTGGTCAGTGGTCACTCAGTGGTCACTCCCGGCCGCAGAACGCCGCGTGCGCCCCCAGCCCGGCCCCTCCGGCCGCAGCGATGGCGACTTCGGCCCCCAGAGTGACCACAGCGATGGCCAGCGGCTGCTGGGGGAGGGGCACCTGCGGACAGGGGTCAGAGGTCACTCGGGGTCACTCGGGGTCACTTGGGGTCACTCGGGGGTCACTCAGGGGTCACTTGGGGTCACTCAATGGTCACTCATTGGTCACTCAGGGGTCATTGGTCACTCAGTGGTCACTTCAAGGCCATTCCAGTGGTCACTCAATGGTCACTCCATGGTCACTCCATGGTCATTCCTTGACCAATCCAGGGGTCACTCAGTGGTCACTTTATGGTCACTGAATGGTCACTCAGTGGTCAGTTCATGGTCACTTCCAGGCCAATCCAGTGGTCACTCAGTGGTCACTGAATGGTCAATTCCAATGGTCACTCAATGGTCACTCAATGGTCACTCAGTGGTCACTCAGTGGTCACTTCCAAGTCATTCCAGTGGTCACTCAGTGGTCACTCCATGGTCACTGGTCACCAAGTGGTCACTCAGTGGTCACTCCAAGGCCAATCTAGTGGTCACTTCATTTTCACTCTGTGGTCACTCAATGGTCACTCATTGGTCACTCAGTAGTCACTCAGTGGTCACTCATTGGTCACTCAGTGGTCACTCAGGGTCACTCATTGGTCAGTGGTCACTCAGGGGCCATTTTTTGGACATTTTGGGTCATTGGTCACTCATTGGTCACTCAGGGGTCACTCAGGGGTCACTGTGGGGTCACTCATTGGTCACTCATTGGTCAGGGGTCACTCAGGGGTCACTCAATGGTCACTCATTGGTCACTCAGGGGTCACTCATTGGTCACTCATTGGTCACTCATTGGTCACTCAGGGGTCACTCATTGGTCACTCATTGGTCACTCAGGGGTCACTGCGGGGTCAGGGGTCACTCATTGGTCACTCAGAGGTCACTCATTGGTCAGTGGTCACTCAGGGGTCACTCATTGGTCACTCAGTGGTCACTCAATGGTCACTCATTGGTCACTCAATGATTACTCAATGGTCACTCATTGGTCACTCAGGGGCCATTTTTGGGGCATTTTGGGTCAGTGGTCACTCATTGGTCAGTGGTCACTCATTGGTCAGTGGTCACTCAGTGGTCACTTCAAGGCCACTCCAGTGGTCACTCAGGGGTCACTCAATGACCGGGCCAAGGGTCACTCAGTGGTCAGTTCATGGTCACTTCCAGGCCAATCCAGTGGTCACTCAGTGGTCACTTTGTGGTCACTTCCAGGGGTCACTCAGTGGTCACTCCAAGGCCAATCCAGTGGTCACTTTGTGGTCACTCAGTGGTCACTGAATGGTCACTTCCAGGGTCACTCAGTGACCAATCCAAGGGTCACTTCCAGTGGTCACTTTGTGGTCACTCAGTGGTCATTCAATGGTCACTCAGTGGTCACTTCATGGTCACTGGTCACCAAGTGGTCACTCAGTGGTCACTCCAAGGCCAATCCAGTGGTCACTCAGTGGTCACTCAGTGGTCACTCGGGGTCACTCAATGGTCACTCATTGGTCACTCAGGGGTCACTCAATGACCAGGCCAAGGGTCACTCAATGGTCACTCCATGGTCACTCCATGGCCAATCCAGTGGTCACTCAGTGGTCACTGAAGGTCACTCAATGGTCACTCAGTGGTCACTCCAAGGCCAATCCAGTGGTCAATCAGGTTTCACTCATTGGTCACTCATTGGTCACTAAGTGGTCACTCAATGGTCACTACGGGGTCACTCAGGGGCCATTTTGGGTCAGTGGTCACTCATTGGTCACTCATTGGTCACTCATTGGTCACTCAATGGTCACTCATTGGTCACTCAGGGGTCACTGTGGGGTCACTCATTGGTCACTCAGGGGTCACTGTGGGGTCACTCATTGGTCAGTGGTCACTCAATGGTCACTCAGGGGTCACTCAATGGTCACTCATGGTCACTCAATGGTCACTCAATGGTCACTCATTGGTCACTCAGGGGTCACTCGGGGTCACTCAATGGTCACTCAGGGGTCACTCAGTGGTCAGTGAGGGTCACTCATTGGTCAGTGGTCACTCAGGGGCCATTTTTTGGACATTTTGGGTCATTGGTCACTCATTGGTCACTCAGGGGTCACTCAGGGGTCACTCAGGGGTCACTGTGGGGTCACTCATTGGTCACTCATTGGTCAGGGGTTACTCAGGGGTCACTCATTGGTCACTCACTGGCCACTCATTGGTCACTCAGGGGTCACTCAGGGGTCACTCATTGGTCACTCAGAGGTCACTCATTGGTCAGTGGTCACTCAGGGGTCACTCAATGGTCACTCATTGGTCACTCAGTGGTCACTCAGGGGTCACTCAGGGTCACTCAGGGGTCACCGCGGGGTCAAAGGTCACTGACCTGCTCGCCCAGGTTGCTGAAGGCGTTCCCGTAGGCCCCGCCCCCCACAAGCCCCTCCCCCAGCGCCAGCGCCGCGGCCACGCCCAGCCCGGGCAGCAGGTGATTGACAGCCACGGCGGCCAATAGGAACGAGGCCAGCAGCACCTGGGGGCGGGGCCAGAGGAAAATGGGTTAAAAATGGGGAATAAAAATGGGGGAAATTGGGGAAATTTGGGGGAAAATTTGGGAGAAAAATTTGGGGGAAAATTGGGAATTAAAGTGGGGAAAATTTGGGGGGAATTGGGAAAAAAATTGGGGAAATTTTGGGGGAAATTCTGGGAAAAAAGGGTAAAAAAGGGGTTAAAAATGGGAATTAAAATGGGGAAAAAAGAGGAAAATGAGGGGGAAAATTGGTTAAAAAAGGGGAAAATTGGTGGAAAAATTGGGGGAAATTTTGGGGGAAATTGGGGGAAATTTGGGGTTAAAATGAGGAAAAATGGGAATTCAAGGGAATTAAAGTGGGGTTGAAATGGGGGAAATGGGGTTGGAGGGGATCTGTGGGGCAGGGTCAGATCTATGGGGCAGGATTGGGATCTGTGGGGCAGAATTTGGGATCTATGGGGCAGGATGGGATCTATGGGGCAGGATCGGATCTATGGGGCAGGATTGGGATCTATGGGGCAGGATTGGGATCTGTGGGGCACTGAGGGATCTATGGGGCAGGATTGGGATCTGTGGGGCAGGATTGGGATCTATGGGGCACTGAGGGATCTATGGGGCAGGATTGGGATCTGTGGGGCACTGAGGGATCTATGGGGCAGGATTGGGATCTATGGGGCAGGATCAGATCTATGGGGCAGAATTGGGATCTATGGGGCCAGGGAGGATCTATGGGTCAGGGATCTATGGGTCAGGGATCTATGGGTCAGATTTGGGATCTATGGGTCAGATCTATGGGTCAGGATTCTGTGGGTCCCACCTGAGCCATCGCCAGCCCCCAGAGGGATCTGGGATCTATGGGGCACATTTAGGATCTATGGGGCAGGATCAGAATCTATGGGTCAGAGATCTATGGGTCCCACCTGGGCCATCGCCAGCCCCCAGAGGGATCTATGGGGCACATTTAGGATCTATGGGGCAGGATCAGATCTATAGGGCAGGATTCTATGGGTGACAGATCTATGGGTCAGATCCGTGGGTCCCACCTGAGCCATGGCCAGCCCCCAGAGGGATCTGTGGGTCACAGATCTGTGGGTCAGGGATCTATGGGTCAGAATCTATGGGTCAGGATTCTGTGGGTCACAGATCTATGGGTCACAGATCCATGGGTCCCACCTGGGCCATGGCCAGCCCCCAGAGGGATCTATGGGGCAGGATTGGGATCTATGGGGCAGGATCAGAATCTATGGGTCAGGATTCTATGGGTCAGATCCGTGGGTCGCACCTGAGCCATTGCCAGCCCCCAGAGGGATCTATGGGTCAGATTTGGGATCTATGGGTCACAGATCTATGGGGCAGGGATCTATGGGGCAGGATTCTATGGGTCAGGATCTATGGGTCAGGGATCTATGGGTCAGGGATCTATGGGTCAGGGATCTATGGGGCAGGATTCAGATCTATGGGTCAGATCTATGGGTCAGGAATCCGTGGGTCCCACCTGTGCCAGCGCCAGCCCCCAGAGGGATCTATGGGGCACATTTAGGATCTATGGGGCAGGATCAGATCTATGGGTCACAGATCCGTGGGTCCCACCTGAGCCAGCGCCAGCCCCCAGAGGCAGGACTGGGATCTGTGGGGTCAGATCAGAATCTATAGGGCAGGATTGTGATCTGTGGGTCACATTTGGGATCTATGGGGCAGGATTGGGATCTATGGGGCAGGATCAGATCTATGGGGCAGATTTGGGATCTATGGGGCAGAATTGGAATCTATGGGGAAGAATTGGAATCTATGGGGCCAGGGATGATCTATGGGTCACAGATCTATGGGTCAGATCCGTGGGTCACATTTAGGATCTATGGGGCAGATTTGGGATCTATGGGGCAGATTTGGGATCTATGGGTCACAGATCTATGGGGCAGATCTATGGGTCAGGGATCTATGGGGCAGGATCTATGGGTCAGATCTATGGGTCAGGATCAGATCTATGGGTCACAGATCTATGGGGCAGGAATCTATGGGGTCCCACCTGTGCCATCGCCAGCCCCCAGAGGGATCTATGGGGCAGATTTGGGATCTATGGGGCAGAATTGGGATCTATGGGGCCAGCGGTGATCTATGGGTCAGGATCAGATCTATGGGGCACATTTAGGATCTATGGGTCAGGATCAGATCTATGGGGTCAGGGATGATCTATGGGTCACAGATTTATGAGTCAGAGATCTATGGGGCAGGATCAGATCTATGGGTCAGGGATCCGTGGGTCCCACCTGGGCCAGCGCCAGCCCCCAGAGGCAGGATCAGATCTATGGGGCACATTTAGGATCTATGGCTCACAGATCTATGGGCAAGGTCAGATCTATGGGGCAGGATCAGATCTATGGGTCAGGATTCTATGGGTCCCACCTGAGCCATCGCCAGCCCCCAGAGGGATCTGTGAGAATCTGTGGGGCAGGATCAGATCTATGGGGCACTGAGGGATCTATGGGGCAGATTTGGGATCTATGGGGCACATTTAGGATCTATGGGTCAGATCTATGGGTCCCACCTGGGCCATCGCCAGCCCCCAGAGGCTGGATCAGGATCTATGGGGCAGGATCAGATCTATGGGTCACAGATCTATGGGGCAGGATTGGGATCTATGGGTCAGGGATCTATGGGTCAGATCTATGGGTCAGATCTATGGGTCCCACCTGTGCCAGCGCCAGCCCCCAGAGGGATCTATGGGGCACATTTAGGATCTATAGGTCAGATCAGAATCTATAGGGTCGGATTGGGATCTATGGGTCAGATTTGGGATCTGTGGGTCAGGGATCTATGGGTCAGATCTATGGGTCAGGATTCTGTGGGTCAGATCTATGGGGCAGGTTTGGGATCTATGGGCCGATCTATGGGGCAGGGATGATCTATGGGGCAGGAATGATCTATGGGTCACAGATCTATGGGTCAGATCTATGGGTCCCACCTGTGCCAGCGCCAGCCCCCAGAGGGATCTATGGGGCAGATTTGGGATCTATGGGTCAGGATCAGATCTATGGGGCAGGATCAGATCTATGGGTCAGATCTATGGGTCACAGATCTATGGGTCACAGATCTATGGGTCAGATCTATGGGGCAGATCTATGGGTCACAGATCTATGGGGCAGATCTATGGGTCAGGGATGATCTATGGGTCAGGATTCTGTGGGTCCCACCTGGGCCAGCGCCAGCCCCCAGAGGGATCTATGGGGTCAGGATTCTATGGGTCAGATCTATGGGTCACAGATCTATGGGTCACAGATCTATGGGTCAGATCTATGGGTCGCACCTGTGCCATCGCCAGCCCCCAGAGGGATCTATGGGGCAGGATCGGGATCTATGGGGCAGGATCAGATCTATGGGTCACATTAAGGATCTATGTGGCACTGAGGGATCTATGGGGCACATTTAGGATCTATGGGTCAGACTCAGATCTATGGGGCAGATTTGGGATCTATGGGTCACATTTAGGATCTATGGGGCAGATTTAGGATCTATGGGTCAGAGATCTATGGGTCCCACCTGGGCCAGCGCCAGCCCCCAGAGGGATCTATGGGGCACATTTAGGATCTATGGGTCACAGATCTATGGGTCAGGATCAGATCTATGGGTCACATTTAGGATCTATGGGTCAGATTTGGGATCTATGGGTCAGATCTATGGGTCACAGATCTATGGGTCAGATCTATGAGTCACAGATCTATGGGGCAGGAATCCGTGGTCCCACCTGAGCCAGCGCCAGCCCCCAGAGGGATCCATGGGTCAGGATCAGATCTATGGGGTACAGGGATGATCTATGGGTCAGATCTATGGGTCAGGAATCTGTGGGTCAGATCTATGGGTCAGGATTCTGTGGGTCCCACCTGTGCCAGCGCCAGCCCCCAGAGGCAGGATCAGATCTATGGGGCACATTTAGGATCTATGGGTCAGATCTATGGGTCACAGATCTATGGGGCAGGATCAGATCTATGGGTCAGGATCAGATCTATGGGTCAGATCTATAGGGCAGGATTCTGTGGGTCCCACCTGTGCCAGCGCCAGCCCCCAGAGGCGCCGCAGGCGGAGGCAGCGCAGGGACGAGCGCGAGGCGAAGACGCCGGCCTGGTACAGCAGCTGCAGCCTGGACGGGAAGGGGTTAAAAACGGGAAATTTGGGGGTGAAAAATTGGGGTTTTGGGGTGAAAATTGGGGATTTTTGGGGATAAAATTTGGGGATTTTTGGGGTAAAAATTGGGATTTTTTGGGGTAAAAATTGGGATTTTTTGGGATGAATATATGGGGATTTTGGGGGTTTAAATGTGAATTTTTGTGATGGAAATTGGGGATTTTGAGGTTAAAAATTGGGAATTTTGGGGTGGAACATTGGGGGTTTGGGTGTAAAAATTTGGGGATTTTTTGGGGTAAAAATTGGGATATTTTGGGGGTTTAAAGAGGAATGTTTGGGGTTAAAATATGGGAATTTTGTGGTTAAAAATTGGGAATTTTGGGATAAAATTTGGGAAACTTGGCATTAAAAATTGGGATTTTTTTGGGGTAGAAATTGGGATTTTTTGGGGTTGGAGATTGGGGGGTTTGGAGTTAAAATTTGGGGATTTTTGGGGGTAAAAATTAGGATTAATATATGGGGATTTTTTGGGATGAATATATGGGGATTTTGGGAGTTTAAAGAGGAATTTTTGGGGTTAAAAATTGGGAATTTTTGGGGTTGAAGATTTGGATTTTTGGGGTGGAACATTGGGGGTTTGGGTGTGAAAATTTGGGGATTTTTGGGATAAAGTTTGGGAAACTTGGGGTTAAAAATTGGGAAATTTTGGGGTAAAAATTGGGGTTTTGGGAGTGAAAAGTTGGGAAATTTTGGGTAAAAATTGGGATTTTTTGGGATTAATCTATGGGATCTTGGGGGTTTAAATGCAAATTTTTGCGATGGAAATTGGGGATTTTGGGGTTAAGATTGGGAGATATTTGAGTTAGAAATTGGGAAATTCTGTGTTTAAAATTTGGGGATTTTTGGGATAAAATTTGGGAATCTTGGGGTTAAAAATTGGGATTTTTGGGATTAAAAATTGGGGATTTTTGGGGTTAAAATATGGGAAATTTTGGAGTTAAAAATTGGGATTTTTGGGGGTTTAAAGAGGAATTTTTGGGGTTAAAAATTGGGAATTTTGGGGTTAAAAATTGGGAATTTTTGGGGTAAAAATTGGGAATTTTGGGGTTGGAGATTGGGAAATTTTGGGGTTAAAATTTGGGAATTTTGGGGTTGAAAATTGTGAATTTTTTAAGTTAAAAGTCGGGAGTTCAAGGGTTAAAAATTGGGGATTTTTGGGGTTAAAATTTGGGAAACTTGGGGTTAAAAATTTGGATTTTTTGGGGTTAAAAATTGGGAAATTTTGGGGTTAAAAACGGAGAATTTTCAGGGACGAAATTTGGGAATTTTTGGGGTTAAAAATTGGGAATTTTTTGGCTTGACATTGGAATTTTTAGGATCCAAATTTGGAAATTTTTGGCACTGAAAATTGGGAAGTTTTGGGGTTAAAATTGGGAATTTTGGGGGCTGAAAACTGGGAATCCTTGGATAAAAATCAGGCATTTTTGGGATTTAGACATGAGAAATTTTTGTGGGTAAAATTTAGAAAAATTCAGAATTAAATTTGGGAAATTTTGGGGGTTTAAAACTTTTGGAATTTTTGTGGCTAAAAATTTGGGATTTTGGATACAAAACTGGAATTTTTGGGGGTAAGATTTAGGAGCTTTTGTTATTAAATTATAACAAAATTATATATTTTTATTTTATTTTTATTTTATTTTATTTTTAATTTATATTTTAATTATATAATTAAAATTGCAACCCCAAATTAAGGAACGTTGGGGTTAAAATTTTTCGGAATTTCGGGGTAAGAATTTGGGATAAAATAAATAAAATAAAATAAATAAAATAAAATAAATAAAATAAATAAAATAAAATAAAAAATATAAAATAAAAATAAATATATAAATAAAATAAATATAAAAAATAAAATATAATAAATATATAAGTAAATAATAAATAAAAATAAATATAAAATAAGTAAAAATAAATATAAAAATAAAAAATAAAATAAAATAAAATAAAGTAAATTAAAAAAAATAAATAAAATAAAAAAATATAAAATAAAAATAAATATATAAATAAAATAAATGTAAAAAATAAAATATAATAAATATATAAGTAAATAATAAAAAAAAATAAATATAAAATAAATAAAAATAAATAAAAAATAAAATAAAAAATAAAATAAAATAAAATAAAATAAAAACTCACGTTCGGTACTGGGCGCTGTGGGGGAGGGGCGAGGACGGGAAGTAGAGGAGCTCCATCTGAAAAAGGGGGCGGAGCCAAAGATGGGGGCGGGGCCAAACAGCGCTGACCCCTCCCCCAGCTCCATAAGCCCCTCCTACACCCACAAATTTCCATTTTAGCCCCGCCCCCAAAGCAATTATGACATTTTAGCCCCTCCCCCACCCCTTTAGGCCCCGCCCCCACCACAAATCCGCCATTTTGAGACCCTTCCCTTACCCTTTAAGCCCCGCCCACAAAACTTTAAGCCCCTCCCCTTCAAGCTCCCACCCTTTAAACTCCGCCCACACCCTTTAAGCCCCGCCCCGACCCCATTTAGCCCCACCCCTCACTCCAAATCTGCCATTTTGAATCCCACCCAACCCCAAATCCGCCATTTTGAGGCCCTTCCCATTTTTTAAGCCCTGCCCCTTCCTTGAAACCCCTCCCCCACCTCTGTAAGCCCCTCCCACGCCTCATTTAGGCCCCGCCCCCTCTTCATTTAGCCCCACCCCTCACCATCCCCTCACACCAAATCCGCCATTTTGAGACCCTTCCCTTACCCCTTTAAGCCCCACCCCCTCACTTTAAGCCCCTCCCCCTTCCTTCAAACCCCTCCCTGACCTCTCTAAGCCCCACCCCCACATAATTTAAGTCCCGCCCCCTCTTCATTTGGCCCCGCCCCCTCACCAGCCCCTCACGCCAAATCCGCCATTTTGAATTCCACCCAACCCCAAATCCGCCATTTTGTGACCCTTTCCTTACCCCTTTAAGCCCCGCCCACACAAATTTAAGCCCCTCCCCTTCTTTGAAACCCCTCCCCCACCTCTTTAAGCCCCTCCCCCACATAATTTAGGCCCCGCCCCCTCTTTATTTAGCCCCGCCCCCTCACCAGCCCCTCACGCCAAATCCGCCATTTTGAATCCCTTCCAACCCCAAATCCGCCATTTTGTGACCCTTCCCTTACCCCTTTAAGCCCCGACCCCCAAAATTTAGGCCCCTCCCCCTTCCTTGAAACCCCTCCCACACCTCCTCAAGCCCCTCCCCCACATCATTTAAGTCCACCCCCTCCCCATTTAGCCCCGCCCCCTCACCACGCCTCACGCCAAATCCGCCATTTTGAATCCCACCCAACCCCAAATCCGCCATTTTGAGACGCTTCCCTTACCCTTTAAGCCCCGCCCACACAACTTTAGGCCCCGCCCCTTTCAAGTCCTCACCCCATTAAGCTCCGCCCACCCTCCTTTACACCCCGCCCCAGCCCATTTAGGCCACGCCCCTCACTCCAAGTCCGCCATTTTGAATCCCACCCAACCCCAAATCCACCATTTTGAGACCCTTCCCTTACCCCTTTAAGCCCCGCCCCCACAACTTTAAGCCCCTCCCCCTTCCTTGAAACCCCTCCCTGACCTCTCTAAGCCCCTCCCACACATCATTTAGGCCCCGCCCCCTCCCCATTTAGCCCCGCCCCCTCACCAGCCCCTCACGCCAAATCCGCCATTTTGAATCCCACCCAACCCCAAATCCGCCATTTTGAGACCCTTCCCTTACCCCTTTAAGCCCCGCCCCCACACATTTAGGCCCCTCCCCCTTCCTTGAAACCCCTCCCACACCTCTTTAGGCCCTCCCTCTCATGATTTAGCCCCCGCCCCCTCCCTATTTAGCCCCACCCCCTCACCACCCCCTCACCAGCCCTCACACCAAATCCGCCATTTTGAGACCCTTCCCTTACCCCTTTAAGCCCCGCCCCAACAAATTTAGACCCCTCCCCCTTTCTTCAAACCCCTCCCTGATCTCTCTAAACCCCTCCCCCACATAATTTAAGTCCCGCCCCCTCTTCATTTAGCCCCGCCCCCTCACCAGCCCCTCACGCCAAATCCGCCATTTTGAATCCCACCCTACCCCAAATCCGCCATTTTGAGACCCTTCCCTTCCCTTTTAGGCCCCGCCCACACAAATTTAAGCCCCTCCCCCTTCCTTGAAACCCCTCCCTGACCGCTCTAAGCCCCTCCCCCACATAATTTAAGTCCCGCCCCCTCTCCATTTAGCCCCGCCCCCTCACACCAAATCCGCATTTTGAATCCCACCCAACCCAAATCCGCCATTTTGAGACGCTTCCCTTACTCTTCAAGCCCCGCCCCCACAAATTTAAGCCCCTCCCCCTTCCTTGAAACCCCTCCCCCACCTCTTCAAGCCCCTCCTCCTCATCATTTAGGCCCCGCCCCCTCACCAGCCCCTGGTTAACGAAGTATTCGGCGAAGTAAACGAGGGCCAGCGGCGCCCCCTGGCAGAAAGCGGCCTGAAAGGGGGCGGGGCTTAGTCAGACCACGCCCCCTTTTGTCCATAAGCCCCACCCCCTCCCTTCAGCCACGCCCCATTTTAAAACCTCCCGATTTTCCCCATAAAATTCCCAATTTTAAACCAAAATTCCCCCATTTTTAACCCCCAAATTCTCAATTTTTAACGCAAAATTTGCCAATTTGAAACCCAAAATTCCTCAAATCTTGACCCAAAATTTCCAATATTTGAACCCAAAAAATTCCCAAATTTCGACCCCAAATTCCCAAATTATTTTCCTCAATCTGCCAAAATTTTGAGCTCTAAAATTTCCTTTTTTAACACCAAAACTCTTAAATTTTAACCAAAAAATCCCCAATTTTTAATCCCAAAGTTTGCAATTGTTTTTTCTCCCAAACACTTAAGCCAAAATTCCCAAATTCTTGCCCAAAATTGCCAATTTTTAATCTCTCAAATTCGGAATTTCTAACCCCAAATTCTCCAATTTTTAACCCAAAAAACTCCCAAATTTCTAACCCAAAATTCCCAAATTTTAATCTCCAAATCCCAATTTTTCCCCCTCAAAATTTTAAAATTTTAACCCCAAAATTCCTAATTTTTGAAGACAAAAAATCACAATTTTTAGCCACAAAATTGTCAAATTTTAACCCAAAAAATTTGAAATTTTAACCCCAAAAATTCCCCAAATTTCCCTCATAAATTCTGATTTTTCACGCCAAAATTGATCAAATTCTTGATAAATTTGCAAAATTTAAAACTGAAATTCCCAAATTTTAAAACCAAAATGTCCAAAAATTCCCCCCAATTCCGATTTAAGCCCCTCCCCTTTAAGCCCCGCCCCTTTCTCACCTTGGCCACGCCCCATTTCTCCTCTCTGGCCCCGCCCCCTTCGTCAGGGTGGGGGAGGGGCGGGTCTGGCCTGGGGGGAGGGGCCGGGCCCAGCAGGAAAAAAAAACTGAAGAGAAAAAAGAAAAATATGAGAAAAATGAAAAATTTTAATTATTCAAATTAGGGGGAGGGGCCATGGGAGGCCACGCCCACTATGGGGGTTGGAGGGAAAATTTGGGTTAAAAATTGGAGATTTTGGGGTTGAAATTTGGGGTGAAATTTTGGGAAATTGGTTGAAAAGTCGGGGATTTTGGGGTTAAAAATTTGGAGATTTTGAGGTTAAAATTTGGGATTAAAAATTGGAAACTTTACGTTAAAATTTGGGGATTTTTGGGTTAAAATTTGGGAAATTTTGAGATTTAAAATTCAGAATTTTGGGGTTTAAAAACTTGAAATTTGGGGGTGATATTTGAGGCAAATATTTGGAATTTTGGGGTTGAAATTTGGGAATGTTGGAGTTGAAATGTGGGATTAAAAAAAAGGGGGTTTGGGGCTGAAATTTAGGGTAAAAATTTTGGGATTTTGAGGTTGAAAAATTTGCAATTTTGAGTTTAAAATTTGGGAGTTTTGTGGTTTAAAAATGAGAATTTTGGGACAAAAAAAAAAGAATTTTTGGGATAAAACTTGGAAAAGTCGTGTTAAAAAATTTGGAATTTCAGGACATAAAAATTTAAAGATTTTTGGGTAAAAATTGGGAAATTTTTTGTAAAGTTGTGGGAAATAAGAAGTTCTATTGTATTATATAGATTATATTATATTTATTATATATGTTACATTATAAAATAACTTGGAAAATTTATTGTTAAATAAATGAAATTTTTGGGCAAAATTTCTAAATTCTGGGGATTAAAAAATGGAATTTTTGGTTAAAAAAATTGGAGTTTGGATAATAAGAGTGAATTTTGGGTAAAATAATTCAAATTACGGGGTAAAAAAGGAGAATTTGGGGTTAGAAATTTCAAATTTTTTGGGTTAAAAATTCCAAATTTTGGTTCTGACCTTGGGATTAAAAATTCTGGGATTTTGGGGCTAAAATTTGGGAAACTGGATACAAAATTTGGGGATTTTAGAGGAAAAATTTGGGGATAAAAATTTCGCAATTTTTGTGTTAAAAATTTGGTGAAATTACTTTAAAAATTGGGGATTTTGGGGCTGAAATTTGGGAATTTTGAGGTTTAAAATTTGGGAATATTGGATTAAAGCAAAGGAATATCGGGGCTAAAATTTGGGATAAAAAAATAAGGGGAATTTCGGGGTGAAAAATTGAATTTTGGGGTAAAAATTTCAAATTTTTTGGGTGAAAAAATCCAAATTTTGGTTCTCACCTGAGCAGCATCAATGGGGGCAGGGCCAGGAAGGGCAGCAGCGCGTGGGGGAGGGGCAGCCACGCCCTCAAACCCCAAAACCCCAAAGCTCCGCCCACTCCGGCCGCGCCCGTCCCTGACGACCAATGGGAGAGCCCGGAGCTGCTGGGGGAGGAGTCAAATTAGAATGGCCACGCCCACTTTCAAAATTAAATTTTTCCCCATTTTTGGACCAAATTTTGGTGATTTTTGACCAAATTTTTTGTGATTTTAAACTCAATTTTGAAGCCACGCCCACTTTTTATTTGACCACGCCCCTTTATTCCCACCAACTTGGCCCCGCCCCCAATGCAAATTTTGATTATTTTGACCAAATTTGGATCCAAATTTTGTTGATTCTCTACAAAAATTTTAGGCCACGCCCACTTTTTATTTGACCACGCCCTTTCATTTATTTCCACCAACTTGGCCCCGCCCCCAATGCAAATTTTGATCATTTTGACCAAATTTGGGCAAATTTGGATCCAAATTTTCGTGATCCTTTACAAAAATTTTAGACCACGCCCACTTTTTATTTGGCCACGCCCACCCACCATAAGCCACGCCCACTCAGCCCTACCCTTATTTAAATTTTGGCTGATTTTGACCAAATTTGGTCAATTTTGCCCCAAATTTTGGTAATTTTGAATCAATTCTATGGAATTTTAACCCCATTTTAAAGCCCCGCCCACTTTTTATGTGGCCACGCCCACCCACCATAAGCCACGCCCACTCAGCCCTACCCTTATTTAAATTTTGGCTGATTTTGACCAAATTTGGTCAATTTTGCCCCAAATTTTGGTAATTATGAATAAATTGTATGGAATTATAAACCCATTTTAAAGCCCCACCCACTTTTTATGTGGCCACGCCCACCCACAATAAGCCCCGCCCACTCAGCCCTACCCCCATTCAAATTTTGGCTGATTTTGAGCGAATTTGGTCAATTTTGCCCCAAATTTTGGTAATTTTCAATCAATTCTATGGAATTTTAATCCCATTTTAAAGCCCTGCCCACTTTTAATGTGGCCACGCCCACCCACCATAAGCCCCGCCCACTCAGCCCTACCCCCATTCAAATTTTGGCTGATTTTGACCAAATTTGGGCAATTTTGGCCCCAAAGTTTGGTAATTTTGAATCAATTTTATGGAATTTTTACCCTCTTTAAAAACCCCGCCTGCTTTTTATGTGGCCACGCCCACCCACCATAAGCCACGCCCACTCAGCCCTACCCTTATTTAAATTTTGCCTGATTTTGACCAAATTTGGGCAATTTTGCCTCAAATTTTTTGGTTTTTTTTGGTCCCTCCCCCCATTTTGGGGTGTGGCCCAAGTGGGCGTGGCCTTTAGGTGTGGCCACGCCCACTGAAGTGAGGCCACGCCCCCTTACCTGGGGTAGGAGGAGGCCAAGGTCAGGAATGTGACCTCACCAAGCCCCGCCCCCGCACTGCCCAGAGCCACACCTGAGTGACCAATGAGGGAACGGTCAGTGACCTCTGACCCCTGAGTGACCCCTGACCCCTGAGTGACCCCTGACCCCTGAGTGACCCCTGAGTGACCCCTGAGTGACCCCTGAGTGAATCCCACCCCAAAAAAATCCCTAAAAATCTGAAAATAAACAAAAAAAAAATTCTAAAAAATCCCCCAAAAAAATCTCCAAAAAACTCCAGTGTCCCAAAAAAATCTCAAAAACTAGAAAAATTTTCCCCAAAAAATTAAAAAAAAAATCTCCAAAAGGTTTCAGAAAACTGAAAAAAATTTTTTAAAAAATCCCCCCAAAAAATCTCAAAATAATCACCAAAAAAAATCTCCAAAAAGTACCCCGAAATCCCAAAAAAATCTTTAAAAATCTCAGAAAAATCCCCAAAAAGTCTCAAAAATTCCTAAAAAAGTCTCAAAAAAATCCTCCAAAAATCTCAAAAAGAAACCTCAAAAAGATCGCTAAAAAACTCAAAAAAAATTTCCCCCCAAAGGCCTCAAAAAATTCCAAAAACTCTCCAAAAATACCCAAAAAATTTCCAAAAAATCTCAAAAAATCCCCCCAAAAAATCCCCCCAAATCCCAAAAAAATCTCCAAAAATCCCCCCTTAAATTCACAAAAAATCTCCAAAATCCCCCCAAAAAATCTTCAAAAAAATCTCTAAAAAATCCCCCAAAAAATCTCTAAAAATCCCCCAAAAAATCTCCAAAAAACCTCCAAAAAATCTCCCAAAAAATCTCCAAAATCCCCCCAAAAAATCCCAAAAACTCTCCAAAAAATCCCCCAAAAAATCCCAAAAAATCTTCAAAAATCCTCCCAAAAAATCTCCAAAAAATCTCCCAAAAAATTTTCCAAAAAAATCTCCAAAAAATGTCCAAAAAAATCTCCAAAAATCCCTTAAAAATTTTTCAAAAAATCTCAAAAAAAATCTCAAAAAAATCTCAAAAAATCTCAAAGAAAAATCTGAAAAAATCCCAAAAAATCTCAAAAAAATCTCAAAAATTCCCCCAAAAAATCCCCAAAAAATCCCCAAAAATTTCCAAAACGTCCCTAAATGACTGAGTGACCCCTGAGTGACCCCCAACCCAAAAATCTCAAAAAAATCCCCCCAAAAAAATCTCAAAAATATTCCAAAAAAATCTCCAAAATCCTCAAAATAATGTCCAAAAATCCCTAAAAATCCCACCAAAACAATCTCATAGAAATCCCCCAAAAAAATACACGAAAAATTTTTAAAAAATCTGAAAAAGAAAACTCAAAAAGATCGCAAAAATTTTTAAAAAATCCCCTGGAAAATCCCAAAAAAATCCCCCAAAAAATCTCAAAAAAATCTCAAAAATCCCTCAAAAAAATCTCCAAAAAATCTCAAAAATCCCCCAAAAATCTCCAAAAAATCTCCCCAAAAAATCTCCAAAAAATCCCCCAAAAAAATCTCCAAAAAATCTCCCAAAAATCTCCAAAAAAATCTCCATTATAATCTCCAAAAAATCTCCCCCAAAAGTCACAAAAAAATTTCTAAAAAGTCTCAAAAAAATCCCCAAAAAAATCCCAAAAAAATCCCCAAAAATTTCCAAAACGTCCCTAAATAACTGAGTGACCCCCGAGTGACCCCGAGTGACCCCTGAGTGACCCCAACCCAAAAATCTCAAAAAAATCCCCCCAAAAATATCTGAAAAAAATTCCAAAAAAATCTCAAAAAATCTCAAAAAGAAACCTCTAAAAGATCGCTAAAAATCTCAAAAAAATCCCCTGGCAAATCCCAAAAAAATCCCAAAAAATCCCCAAAAATTTCCAAAAAATCACCAAAATCCCCCCAAAAATTTCCAAAAGATCTCAAAATATCCCCCAAAAATTTTCCAAAAAATCTCCAAAAATCCCCCCAAAAAATCTCCAAAATTCCCCCCAAAATCCCCCAAATAATCTCCAAAAAATCTCAAAAATCCCCCCAGAAAAATCTAAAAAAATCTCCAAAAATCCCACAAAATTCCTAAAAAATCTCAAAAAAATTCCCCAAAAAAATCCCCAAACAATCCCTAAAAATCCAAAAAAATCTTCCAAAAAATCTCCAAAAATCCCCCAAAAATTTTCCAAAAACTCTCAAAAATTCTCCACAAAAATTTATAAAAAATCTCAAAAAATACCCCTCAAAATTTTCCAAAAAATCTCAAAAATCCCCCCCAAAAATCCCCAAAAAAATCACGAAAAATTTCAAAAACGTCCCTAAACGACTGAGTGACCCCTGAGTGTCCCGAGTGACCCCGAGTGACCCCAACCCAAAAATCTCAAAAAAATTCCAAAAAATCTCCCAAAAAATCTCAAAAATCCCCCACAAAATCTCCAAAAAATCCGCAAAAATCCTCCCAAAATTTTCCAAAAAATCTCAAAAATCCCCCAAAAAAATCTCCAAAAATCCCCCCAAAATATCCTAAAAAATCTTCAAAAATCCCCCCAAAAAATCTCCAAAAATCCCAAAAAAATCCCAAAACTCACGAAAAAACCCCAAAAAAATCTCCAAAAAATCTCAAAAATCCCCCTGAAAATCTCCAAAAAATCTCCAAAAAAATCTCCAAAAAATCTCAAAAAAATCCCCCCCAAAAGTCACGAAAAAATAAAAAAAAAATCTCAAAAATCCCCCAAAAAAATCCCCAAAAAATCCCCAAAAATTTCCAAAATGCCCCTAAATGCCTGAGTGACCCCTGAGTGACCCCGAGTGACCCCGGTCACCCCGAGTGACCCCCGTGACCCCGAGTGACCCCGCTCACCCCCCAGGCCGCTCAGGGTCCCTTTGGCCGCGGCCACGGCGCTGACGCTGCCCCACAGGCACAGAGCCACGGCCACCACGCGGATCCTGGGGGGAAAAAACACCAAAAATTCAATGTTTTAACCCAAAATTCATTGCCTCAAATAAAACAAATTTCTTCCCTCAAATTCCATAGTTTTCTGAAAAAAAATCGTTTTTTTTCCCCAAAAAATTCCCTTTTTCGTCTCAAAATATTCTGGTTTTCCCCCCAAAAATTTTGTTTTTAATCCCAAAATATTCTGTTTTTTTCCCTCAAAAATTCCCTTTTTAAATCCCCAAAAATTCACTTTTTCATCACAAAATATTCTCGGTTTTTTCCTCAAAAAATTCCCTTTTTACTCTCAAAATATTCTGTTTTTTTCCCCCTAAAATTCCCTTTTTAACCCCCCAAAATTCCCTTTTTAAACCCTAAAAGTTCCCTTTTTCATCTCAAAATATTCTGGTTTTTTTCCCCAAAAAATTCCCTTTTTAATGTCAAAATATTCTGGGTTTTTTTCCCAAAAAATTCCCTTTTTAAATCCCCAAAAATTCCCTTTTTTAACCCAAAATTCATTTCCTCAAATAAATCAAATTTCTTCCCGCAAATTCCATTATTTTCTGAAAAAAATTCGGGTTTTTTTCCCCAAAAAATTCCCTTTTTAAAACCCCAAAATTTCCCTTTTAAATCTCAAAATATTCTGTTTTTTTTCCCCAAAAAATTCCCTTTTTAAACCCCCAAAATTTCCCTTTTTAATCTCAAAATATTCTGGTTTTTTTCCCCAAAAAATTCCCTTTTTAAACCCCTAAAAATTCCCTTTTTAATCTCAAAATATTCTGGTTTTCCCCCCCAAAATTCCCTTTTAAAATCCCCAAAAATTCCCTTTTTTAATCTCAAAATATTCTGGTTTTTTTCTCAAAAAATTCCCTTTTTAAACCCCCAAAAATTCCCTTTTTCATCTCAAAATATTCTGGTTTTTTCCTCCAAAAATTCCCTTTTTAAATCCCCAAAAATTCCATTTTTTAACCCAAAATTCATTTCCTCAAGTAAATTAAATTTCTTCCCTCAAATTCCATTATTTTCTGAAAAAAAATCGGTTTTTTTTCCCCAAAAAAATTCCCTTTTCAAATCCCCAAAAATTCCCTTTTTCATCTCAAAATATTCTGGTTTTTTCCCCAAAAAGTTCCCTTTTTATTCTCAAAATATTCTGGTTTTTTCCCCAAAAATTCCCCTTTTAAATCCCCAAAAATTCAGTTTTTTAACCCAAAATTCATTTCCTCAAATAAATTAAATTTCTTCCCTCAAATCCCGTTATTTTCTGAAAAAAATTCTGGTTTTTTTCCCCAAAAAATTTCCTTTTTAAACCCCCAAAAATTCCCTTTTTCATCTCAAAATATTCTGGTTTTTTCCCCAAAAAATTCCCTTTTTAATCTCAAAATATTCTGGTTTTTTTCCCCAAAAAATTCCCTTTTTAAATCCCCAAAAATTCATTTTTTAATCTCAAATTATTCTGGTTTTTTTTTCCCAAAAAATTCCCTTTTTAAACCCCAAGAATTCCCTTTTTAATCTCAAAATATTCTGGTTTTTTCTCCAAAAAATTCCCCTTTTAAATCCCAAAAAATTCCCTTTTTAATCTCAAAATATTCTGGTTTTTTTCCCCTAAAAAATTCCCTTTTTAAATCCCCAAAAATTCACTTTTTCATCACAAATATTCTCGTTTTTTCCCTCAAAAAATTCCCTTTTTAATCTCAAAATATTCTATATTTTTTCCCCTCAAAATTCCCTTTTCCATCTCAAAATATTTTGGTTTTAACCCCCAAAAAATTCCCTTTTTAAACCCAAAAATTCCCTTTTTCATCTCAAAATATTCTGGTTTTTTCCCTCAAAAAGTTCCCTTTTTAATCTCAAAATATTCTGTTTTTTTCCCCCCCAAAAATTCTTTTTTTAAATCCCCAAAAATTCCCTTTTTAATCCCAAAATATTCTGGTTTTTTCCCCCAAAAAATTCCCTTTTTAAATCCCTAAAAATTCCCTTTTTAATCTGAAATTATTCTGTTTTTCCCCAAAAAAATTCCCTTTTTAAAATCCCCAAAAATTCCTTTTTTAACCCAAAATCATTTCCTCAAATAAATTCAATTTCTTCCCTTAAATTCCATTATTTTCTCAAAAAAATCGGTTTTTTTCCCCAAAAAATTCCCTTTTTAAACCCCAAAAATTCCCTTTTTAAACCCCTAAAAATTCCCTTTTTTATCTCAAAATATTCTGATTTTTTCCCCAAAAAAATTCCCTTTTTAATCTGAAAATATTCTGGTTTTTTCCCCCCTAAAAAATTCCCTTTTAAATCCCCAAAAATTCCCTTTTTTAACCCAAAATTCATTTCCTCAAATAAATTAAATTTCTTCCCTCAAATCCTGTTATTTTCTGAAAAAATTCTGGTTTTTTTCCCCAAAAATTCCCTTTTTAAATCCCCAAAAATTCCCTTTTTCATCTCAAAATATTCTGGTTTTTTCCTTAAAAAATTCCCTTTTTAATCTCAAAATATTCTGGTTTTTTCCCCAAAAAAATTCCCTTTTTAAACCCCCAAAAATTCCCTTTTTTTAACCCAAAATTCATTGCCTCAAATAAAACAAATTTCTTCCCTCAAATTCCATAGTTTTCTGAAAAAAAATCGGTTTTTTCCCCAAAAAATTCCCTTTTTAAACCCCAAAAATTCCCATTTTCATCTCAAAATATTCTATTTTTTCCCCCCAAAAAATTCCCTTTTTAAATCCCTAAAAATTCCCTTTTTACTCTCAAAATATTCTGTTTTTTTCCCCCTAAAATTCCCTTTTTAACCCCCCAAAATTCCCTTTTTAATCCCAAAATATTCTGTTTTTTTCCCAAAAAAATTCCCTTCTTAAACCCCCAAAAATTCCCCTTTTAAATCACCAAAAATTCCATTTTTAATCTCAAAATATTCTGTTTTTTCCACCAAAAATTCCCTTTTTATCCCCCCTAAAATTCCCCTTTTTCCCCAAAAAAATTCCTATTTTCCCAAAATATTCTTCCCCCCAAAAATTCATTTTTTTATAAAAATTTACTTTATCTTTTTTTATAAAAATTTACTTTATTCCCTCCAAATTTTCTTCTTCTTACAAAACCAAAAATTCCTTTTCCCTTAAAAATTTTCTTTTGTAAAAAAAAATAATTTTTCTGCCAAAATTCTCCATTTTCCCCTCTAAAAATCCAATTTTCCACCCCAAAATTATATGAAATTCATTCAAGCCCCGCCCCCTTTAAGCCCCGCCCATTTAGGCATGCCCCTTTAAGCCCCGCCCACTCTAAGCCCCGCCCCTTTTTACCTGATGGGCAGGTAGGGCCCCACCAGGGGCAGCAGCAGCTTCACCACCAGCCCGGGACGACGTCGGCCAATAGGACGGCCTGAGGAGCCACGCCCACACAGGCCACGCCCCTTTAGGCCCCACCCATTCAAACCCCTCCCATTTAAGCCCCTCCCCTTCAAGTCCCTCCCATTTATACCCCACAGTTTAAGCCCCACCCATTTAAGCCCCACCCATTTAAACCCCTCCCATTTAAGCCCCACCCCTTCAAGTCCTTCCCATTTAAGCCCCACCCCTTTTAACCTCCCCCCATTTAATCCCCTCCCATTTAAGCCCCTCCCCTTCAAGTCCCTCCCATTAATACCACACAGTTTAAGCCCCGCCCCTTTAAGCCCCACCCATTTAAGCCACACCCATTTAGACCACACCCATTTAAGCCCCATCTCTTCAAGTCCTTCCCATTTAGGCCCCACCCCCTTAACCCCCACCACTTTAAGCCCCACCCATTTAACCCCCTCCCAGTTAAGCCCCTCCCCTTCAAGTCCCTCCCATTTATACCCCACATTTAAGCCACACCCATTTAGGCTCCACCCATTTAAGCCCCACCCATTTAAACCCCTCCCATTTAAGCCCCTCCCCTTTAAGTCTTTCCCATTTATAATACACAGTTTAAGCCCGCCCCTTTAAGCTCCACCCATTTAAGCCCCACCCATTTAAACCCCTCCCATTTAAGCCCCTCCCCTTCAAGTCCTTCCCATTTAAGCCCCACCCCTTTTAAACGCCACCCATTTAATCCCCTCCCATTTAAGCTCCTCCCCTTCAAGTCCCTCCCATTTTTACCCCACAGTTTAAGCCCCACCCATTTAAGCTCCACCCATTTAAGCCACACCCCTTTAAACCCCTCTCTTTTAAGCCCCACCCCTTCAAGTCCTTCCCATTTAAGCCCCCCCCCTTTTAAGCTCCACCCATTTAAGCCCCTCCCCTTCAAGTCCCTCCCATTTATACCACTAAGTTTAAGCTCCGCCCATTTTAGGCCACTGCAATTTAAGCTCCGCCCCCATTTAGGCTCCACCCATTTTAGGCCAGTGCCATTTAAGCCCCACCCACTTAAACCCCTCCCATTTATTCCCACACCCTTTAAGCCCCACCCCTAAACCCCTCCCACTTAAGCCCCACCCCATTAAGCCCCACCCATTTAGGCCCCACCCCTTTAAGCCCCACCCCTAAACCTCTCCCACTTAAGCCCCACCCTTTTAAACCTCTCCCATTTAATCCCCACCCCTTCAAACCCCACCCTTTAAGCCACGCCCACTAATCCCCACCCCTTAACCCCTTTCCCCTTTAATCCCCTCCCATTTAGGCCCCGCCCAGTTAAGCCCCGCCCCCTTTAAGCCCCACCCACCCCGGTCCCCACGGGGTCGCAGTCGTATCGGCTCCGATTCCGCTGCTCTTCCCCCTAAAAAATCCGGGAAAAATCCCCCAACAGCCAATCAGGAAAAGGGGGCGTGGCCTCCCAAAATGGGTGTGGCCATCACAAAGAGGGCGTGGCCCCAAAAAAGGGCGTGGCCACTCACGGGGCGTGGCTCCAGCAGGTCGCGGGCAGCGCTGAGCATCACCACGTAAGGGAGGTTGTTACAGAGCCCCAAAATCCTGTAAAGGGGCGGGGCTTAGAGGGGCGTGGCCATGGTGGTGGGCGTGGCCACGCCTGGGTGTGGTTTGCCAAAAAGGGGCCTGGTTTTGGCGGGGGGGAGGGGTCAAATTTGCGAGGTTTTGGCGGGAAATTTGGGGGGGTTTAAGGGGGTAGAGGGGTTTAAAGGGGCGTGGTCAAACTTGGGTGTGGTCAAAAGGGGCGGGGCTTAAATGGGTGGGGCGTCCCCAAATAATCTGAATTGGGGAGGCTGGGGGCGTGGCTTAAAGGGGCGTGGTCACACATAAGTGTTGTCCAAAGGGGCGGAGCTTAAATAGGGGGTGTGTCCATAAATGGCTCCGTTTTGGCGGGAAATTTGGGAGGGGTTGAATTTGGGAGGGGCTTGGGGGCGTGGTCTAACTTGGGGGAGGGGCACTCACCAAAAAGCGGCTCCGATTCGCCAGGAGGAGGTCGGCGGGGGAGGGGGAGGCGGGGGAGGGGCGGAGTCTTCGTCTGAGGGGGAATGGAAAAGTTTTTAAGCGATTTTGGGGAAAATTTAGGAGATTTTGGGGTCGGTTTTGTGTCCCCGTCCCGTTT
>NW_026992751.1:0-33818 GCF_028769735.1 Zonotrichia leucophrys gambelii
GGGGCATTTTTAGCCCTCCCTTTGCTGGAGGTGGTTCTGAGATGCCCCAGTGAGAGCTCAGCCCCAGGCTGAGCGCTGCCCCCATCTCAGATGCTGCCCAGCTCTGCAGCAGCCAGGGAAAACCTGCCAAACCCACCTGCCTTGGCTATGGGGCAGCAGGGACAAGCTCAGCACCTCCTGGTTTGGAGGAGCTGCTCTGCTGTCTGCTCACAGGCATTCCCTGTAAATGCTCCCTGGGAAGAGCTCTGGGCTCAGAAGGGGAGGCCATAGGCTCGGTGACATCCAGTAGAGCTTGGCCACTCAGGTGATTCCATTGGTAGCGTAACTCTTTCAGCAGTGACACTTTATCTACAAGGGAAACACACGTTTCTGCTCGCTTTGCTCAGGTCATAGGAGAAAGGACAGTGGGGAGGGAAAGGGCAGGGTGTTGCCATTTGTCGACGGAAGGAGACCAGGACATCCATTGATCATCACAGGCTTGATTTTATTGATCAGTACGGCGGGTTAAATACAGTTCATAATGAACTTCATGCATATTGCAATAGTTGAGATCAGGATTGGTTAGTTACATATCAGCAACTACACCTACTTCTGCATTCCTATGGTTCTACTTTTGATACTTTCTACATATTCTCAGGAGATATTCAGGAATAATCTCTACTCCCTATCCTCATGTTGCAGCAAGGTCACTGATTGCTAATTGCTGACACTTCCTTTCAGCTTGCTGACTGCTGACTTCCCCCTCTTAGCTTAACCAGCGGCATTATGTCAGTATGGCCTTTCTCAGCTAGCCAACTATTACTAAAACTCTCCACATTTCCCCCGTTTTCTTGTTGAGCAAGGAGATTAGTTTGCCAGGTTTTTGCTATTGTACGGCTGACCATGTTTTGAATACAATTAAAGATACAAGGCATAATAAGCAAAAACAGTAAAATTACACCCAGCAGTCCTATAGCATAGATTACAAGGTTCCTCAGCCATGGCCCAAGTCCTAAGTTTTAAGCCATTCGTCAACTCCTAAACCTTCTTCTTCCTTGAGATTGTGAAGTCCCTGTTGCAGTTCTTTTATCTTAGTGTGAATGGACACCGAATGATCAGACAGATTCATGCAACACATTCCTTCAAACTCTTCACATCCATGGAATACCTGTCACATGCTTAACCGACCACTGATTCAAAAATTTCTGAACCCTAGCACTCACATAAGCTGGAGCATTATCCGTTTTGATACTTTTTGGAACTCCCATGACAGCGAAGCAACTTAACAGGTGTCTGATAACATGTATAGCTTTCTCTCCTGCCTGAGCCGTAGCCCATATGTAATGACTATACGTATCTATAGTGACAGGCACACACTTGACTTTACCAAATCTAGCTATATGTGTAACATCCATTTGCCATTTCTCATTTATTTCTAAACCCCGAGGATTAACTCCAATGCCTAAACCTATTCCACCATTATGATAACTACATGTTGGACCTGCTCTAACAATAGCCTTAGCTTCTGACAAACTCAATTCAAAGTGCTTTGCTAATCCTTTTGCATTTTGATGATATCTACTATGTGCTTCTCTGGCCAATGTATGCTTATCAATAGGACAAGAGTTATCAATAGGTAGGGTAACCAATTTATCTGCACGTTCATTTCCTTCTCCTAAACCTTCAGACCATTTATGGCTCCTAATATGAATTACAGAATACGCTGCATTTCTCTCCCGTAGAGCTTTCCTTAATTGTACCAACAACTCATACAATCGTTTATTATTCACTTCCTTAATTGCTGCTTCCTCTATTTGTCTGACTACTCCTGCAATGCACATAGAGTCTGTAATCACATTTAAAGGCTCCTGTAAGTTAGATACTGCCCATACTACTGCTAACAATTCCAAAGTTTGTAAACTATCTGCAGGGTCTGCTGTGAGGAGTTGATGTTTCCATTGTCCTTTTTCTTGCCAAGTGACAGCAGCACGCCTTGATTTCTTTCCTGCATCTGTAAAGGCTGTAATAGCTCCTTCTATAGGGCGTTCTTCTCTCAAGGGTCGAGTAATCCAGTTCCATTCTGTCATCCATTGCAAAACTCTAGGCACTAATTTGCTGGTATCTACTTTTGCAGACGATGTCAATAATGCTTCCTGTAAATCCTTTGAATTAATCAGGTACCAGTCCAAGGTTTCTTTTTCCATAGGCAATCTAATGGTAGCAGGTTCTCTACCATCCACTTCAAGAATTCTGAGACGCCCCTTTTTGATTAATGCAGCCAATTGTTCAATTTTTGAACATATTGTTTTCTTATGCTGTAATGGTGGAGACAACCATTCCAACACCCGTGTCTCCCCCGTTTTCTTTTGTTGTTGAGAGAGAGCACCAAGCAGGTGGCAAGGGCTATTTCAGATAGTAAGGTCAATAGGGTGGTCGAGTTGTCGACGAGACACGTACCCCTGTTGTACACAGTTACTGATTTGCTGCAAGGCAAGACGATGCTCCTTTGTCAGGTATACAGGAGTAGTAGGGTCAACACCCTTTAACAAAGGCCGTAGGGCTTCTAACAAATGATTTGGTATTCCCACAATGGGTTTCAGCCACTGTAAGTCTCCCAGCAACTTCTGTGCATCATGTAGAGTCTTAATGTCCAATTGTAATTCCAATTTTTGAGGTATCACTATTTGATCCATCAAAGTCCATCCCAAATATTTCCAGGGCTTTGTAGTTTGAATTTTCTCTGAAGCAATAACAAGTGAATATGCAGCAAGAGTATTTTTAATAATGTCAATCTGCAAAGAGGAAAATGGTTGTTGCTGTGCAAACAAAATATCGTCCATGTAATGATATATTATAGTTGCTGGCCATCTGCGACGTAGTGGCTGTAATGCTGCATCAACATAAAGCTGACATAAAGTGGGAGAATTACGCATGCCCTGTGGAAGAGATGTCCATTCAAATCTTTTATCTGGTTCTCCACGATTTATTGCTGGTAAAGTAAAAGCAAATCTCTTCATATCTTTAGGATGCAGGCCAATGGTGAAGAAACGATCCTTAAGGTCAATAATTAAGAGTGGCCAGTGTTCTGGAATCATACCTGGATTTGGAAGACCAGGCTGTAAGGCCCCCATAGGTTCCATTTGGTCATTTACAGCCCGCAAATCATGTATTAAACGATATTTCCCTGATTTCTTTTTGATCACAAAAATAGGTGTATTCCAAGGGCTCGTGGAAAGTTGTAAATGTCCCTTTGAATATTGTTCCTCTACCAATTCATGAGCATGCATAAGGCTTTCCCTTTTTAGTGGCCATTGCTTACCCATCACCAGTGTATCCGTCTTCCAGGTGAGTGGAATGGGGAAAGTCCAAGCAATGGCAATTACCCCAAAGGGTGCTGATTAGTTAACACCACTCCCAATTGTGTTAAAATGTCCCTTCCAATTAAACAGGAGACTGTAGGAGGCAGTTGCACAATTGAAAACACAGCAGATATTTGTTGATCCTCAATGCACACAGAAAAAGAAGTTGACCTGCTTGCCAATGTAAATCCTCCTACTCCTGTGAGCATATTTGCTGATGGGAATAGAGGCCAATGTTGTGGCCATGCTTCTGGAGAAATAATGCTGGTATCTGCTCCTGTATCCAATAATCCATAAAGGGTTATGCTTTGATGCCCATAAGTAATTTCAACTTTTTGTTTTGGTCTATTTTGTAAATCCACAGTTAAAAGTGTAACACCAGTAGAGCCAAAACCTTTTTCATCCCGTGTTTGCCCAGTAAATGGTTGTATTCCCGATGTCATTTGTGATAGTGGTACCAATTGTGCAATACGTTGTCCTTTTGTTATTTTAATTGGAGGATAAAGGGTGTAAGCCATGATTTGTATTTCCCCTGTAAAGTCTGCATCAATAACTCCAGGCAAAACAAATAATCCCAACATAGTTGTAGAAGAGCGTCCTAATAATAATGCTCCACATGTTTGTCCATTTAATATAAGAGGACCTTTTACTCCAGTTGGTATCTTCTCAGGCCGATTCGTCATTAGTGTGACGTCTACTGCTGCTGATAAGTCCAAACCGAGGCTCCCTGTTGTTGCGGGTTGCAGACAGGAGGTGGCAGCAATGTTGCGGCAGCTGGTGTCTCCGATGTCACGGCGGCAACTTGTGTCTGGGCGCGGCCCCCGTGAAGCGCGCTCCGCTGATGGTTTCCCGACCGGCGCCTACAAGCCGTAGTGTTGTGGGAGCTGGATCGGCAGTGTAGACACCAAATGCCAGTCGCTCGGCAAGCTCGGCGTGTGTGTCCCTCATTGCCGCACCGGTAACACTTGATAAATGGCTTTGAACATCCTTGCGTGAATGCCAGTGAGCCACTTTGGAGAGGAGCAAGAGCAGCTAACACCTGATTCTGATTAGACTCTGCCTGCTTTTGTAACCCCAATCCTAATTCCTTTAGAGCTTCTGCTATGAATGCCTGCGAAGCTGTTGGCATTAACGCCATTCGCTCTAATGCTTCCTCAATGGTCCAATTTGCTCCTAAAGTAGCTAACACTCTTTGGGTTGCTGGATTACTATTTTGCAAAGCACTTACTTTTTACTCCAAACTAACTAACCGTGGAACGTAGCTGGGTTAACAACTTCTAATCTAAGGGAGAATATGCTGCTATATTATGCGTAAGGTTCCCTTGTGTATCATACTGTGGTGCATATGTAACCGGACATGCAAGGCTAGAAGCTATTTTCACTGCCTCGCCATCCCCCATTTGCATTACTTCTTTTGCTACAGCAGCCCAAGCTTCCCTCCTTTGATTAGCCATTTCCCCCCATAGATCACGGTGTGCCCCTGGGATGGGAGCTGGCTCTTTGGGGGTGCTATGCTGCCGGCTTTTCGGTGCAGACACCGAGTTTTCGCACAGGGAAAGCGGTGAAGCAGAGGCTGGCTCGCGCGGGGGAAGCGACCCCCCCGCCGGAGCTGACAGTGAAACGGGAGCTGGCTCGAGCGAAGCTGGCGCGTGCGGGGGAAGCGGCCCTCCCGCCGGAGCTGTAACCGGAGCCGGCCTGCCTGGGGGAAGTGGCGGAGGCAAAGCTGGTGGCGGAGGCGAAGCTGGCTTGCTCCCACCCCCACCATCCAACCCGCCTGAAGCCGGCGGCGGAGGCAAAGCTGGTTTGCTCTTACCTCCCCCATCCGACTCGCCCTCCCCCTCTGACAAGGGAGGTGCAGACGGTTCCACTATGTCTATAGGCAAATCCTCCACACCACTATGCTGGGGACTCTTAGGCATAAGTATCTTAGTTACAGAAGGTAAAGGATCATCCTCACCACCATATCCTATATTCTTCTTATGAGCTTCTGTAGCCCTTTCTGCTGCCTTTCTCTCAGAGACCTGCTGAAGTAACGCATTATACACCACCCGCCATAACTTCCCGAATTTTTTAGCTGACTTATCACCGTCTAACATTGAATCCAACACTATTTCCCCAAACTTTCTCCACTCTGATAGCTCATGAACTGTGTGCGGGTTACTAAATATACCTTTAGCATGGCCGTAAGCTAATAACCCCGGTAATTCCTTTTTTATATCTATCTCTTTTACTCCTTGCTTTTCTAAATATGAGGAGAAGAGATTGTATGCCGCTTGCCTATCCATACCTATTAATCAGCGCGTGCTGTTGCAGCACTCCAGGCTCCGGCGGCACGTAGAGACTTGAGTCACCGTTGTGATCCTCAAGGGTGCTTTTAAAATCTGGCACCGTCCCGGCTGCAAGGACTCTCACCCAACTTCCTCGACTGTGGCAACCGTGGCAAGTTCCTTTTTCCTTTTAATCCGAGAAAAAAGGACAGAAATTCGGCGTTGGCCGCATAAATTCAGTGTTTCCCGCATTCTCCACCATTTGTTGCCATTTGTCGACGGAAGGAGACCAGGACATCCATTGATCATCACAGGCCCAATTTTATTGATCAGTACGGCGGGTTAAATACAGTTCATAATGAACTTCATGCATATTGCAAAAGTTGAGCTCAGGATTGGTTAGTTACATATCAGCAACTACACCTACTTCTGCATTCCTATGGTTCTACTTTTGATACTTTCTACATATTCTCAGGAGATATTCAGGAATAATCTCTACTCCCTATCCTCATGTTGCAGCAAGGTCACTGATTGCTAATTGCTGACATCTCCTTTCAGCTTGCTGATTGCTGACTTCCCTCTCTCAGCTTAACGAGCGGCATTATGTCAGTATGGCCTTTCTCAGCTAACCAACTATTAATAAAACTCTCCACAAGATACATTTTGAAATCTTTCTCTTGAAAAGAATTCCAAACTGACTAAAGTGAGCTGTACAAGCCCTGAAGACCTGAAAACCATTGAAGCCAGAGAAAGAGCCCTGAAGTGCTTTCTATATTTTAATCAAACCCATGGTGGATTTGGGGCTGAGTCCAGGACCCTCAGGCACTTAGAGGAGGCTGAAGAAGCTTCTCAAGAAGTCAGAAGCAAAACTCCAAGTCCCTTGGAGCATCACTGGGCCCCACTGAAGGCAGGGAGTGCCAAAGGCTCCCCAGGGACTGCTCAGAGCAGAATCTTGAGGCCAGGATTGCAGGGAGCCAAAGGCTCTGAGCAGGGAACTGCAATGCTGAGCAAGGCCTGGGCTGGTTGGGGGAAGCAGAAAGGCCAAGCCCTGAGCCCAGCCTGGGACAGCAGGGCCTGTCCCTCACGGGTGGCTTGGGGCTGTCTGTGGGGCAGTGGGATGTGAGGGGCAGCAAGGACAAATGTCATCAACCTGTGTGACACTGCAGATCCTCATGGAACCAAGGGGCCAGTGGGACACTGTGGGAAGTTGTGCAACCAAGGGGCCAGTGTGACACTGTGAGGCCTCATGGAAACAAGAGGCCATTGTGAGCCTGCAGGGCTGGAACACCCCAGAACACTAAAATGCAGGGGGTAACCAAAGGTTCCTTCTCTTGAGTTTGGTGCACAGGAGAAACACCAACCAGATATTGTCAACATGGGCAGATGCAAAGAATATTCTTGGTAGGAAGAGACCCACAAGGTTCATCAAGTCCAGCTCTTAAGTGAATGGCCCACACAGGGATTGAACCCACAGCCTCAGTGATACCAGCACCATGCTCTCACCAACTGAGCTAAGAGGTCAAAATGACAGAAAATTTTACTGGCAAACTGTGGACAGTCAAGGAACTTTGGCAAAGGTTTTAATTCAACATCCACTTCAACATAAACCGCTTATCATAGCATTAACTTCACTAACTTAGCCCATTGAACCTGAAAACCTTTAACTGTTAAGATGTTTAGTTACCCAAAAATGTTTCAGGTAAGTAGGATTAGAAGGAGAAGAAATAGAGAACATCAGAAAGACAGAAGATCTATAGAAACACACACACATAGGTACCAACTGCTCAGCTTCCAGTAATGCCAACACAAAAACCCCAGGAGAAAACAGAAGCCAAACCACAGACTGGTCTTGTGCTCTGGCTTATAACCCCCTGGGCCTTCATGGGCACGCCCCTGGGGTGGGACTGCCAGCTGCCGTTCCAATCAGAGTCAGGATAGGCACCAGCTGCCCCTGTTGTGTGATTAATTTACAGCTGAGCCAATCAGAGCTGGGATAGCACCACCCCTGCTGTGTGATTGACAGCTCTGCCAGGCCAGGGCTGGGGGCGGGGCTCTGTCCCACCACAAACCAAGGCCTGACCTGGCCCTGGCCCCACACGGGAATTCTGAGCATCCCACGGTGTCTCAGAACATCGATCTCATCCAGCTTCTGACAGCGACCACATTGACACTACGGAACCTCATGAAGCCATGGGTCAGTTGTGACAATGTGGGTCAAAGGACAACACGGTGACACTGGGGAACCTCATGGAACCAAGGGGCCATTGTGACACTGTGGTGCCTCATGGAATCAAGGGACCATTGTGAAACTCAGGGGTCCCACGGCACCAACAGTCCATGGTGACCTTGTGCAGCCCGTAGTGTCACAGAGGAGCCACTGTGACACAGCGAGGGCGCATGGAGCTTAGGGGCCCATGGTGACACATCAGGGCTTCGTGGAACCACGAAGCCATTGTGACATTGCAGGGCCTCATGGAAGCTCGGGGCCACTGTGACACTACAGAAGCAAGGGCAACATCGTGCCGCTCCAGGGCCTCATGGAACCAAGGAGACCATTGTGACACTGTGGGATCCCATGAAACGAAGGGAACATGGAATAGGTCTGGCTGACAGGGCCTCCTGGCGATCACCTGACAGGTCTGGTGCACCTTGGTATGCCGAGGGCTGCTTCTCATCTGCCTGGAACCCCTGGGGCTCTGGGCTTTCCTTCCTATGGGAGAGAACTGTTCTTCTCCTCCAGAGCCCCGTGGACAAAATTGGGATTCCTCCTCCAAATTTCCTTCTGTGCAAAGATTGTTCCCAGATGAAATCTGCTGGGACAGACAGATCTGGCTGCCTTGACTACCCAGGGGCCACCTCTCACCTGCCTTTGAAACACTGGGACCATGTGTTTTTCTTTCCTGTGGGAAAAAAGCACCTTTCACATCCAGGCACGCATGGCCAAAATTGGGCCTCTGCCTCCAGGCACCCACAGCCAAAACTGAGATTCCACCTCCAAAATGCCCTATGTCCAAGGATTTCCCCCAGATGAAAGGTGTCAGGAGAGACAGGTCTGGCTGTCTTGGCCCATGGGGGGCCATCTCTCATCTTCTTCCAAAATACTTGGATTTTGATTTTTTCTTTCCTATGGGAAAAACAACCCATCTTGACCAGGTGCCCACGGTCAAAATTGAGATTCCACCTCCCAAATTCTGTATGTCCAATGATTCCTCTGTGAAAAAAGCTGTCAGGACAAACAGGTCTGACTGGCTTGGCCTCTCAAGAGCATTCTCTCTCTACTTCTGCCCTGGAAACACTTGGGCTCTGTGCTTTCCTTCCTATGGAAAAGACATCCTTCTTATCAATGCAGAAATGGCCAAAATTGGGATTCCACATGGATAAATCCATATATCCAAGGGTTGATTTCAGACAAAAGCTGCCAGGACAGAGAGGTCTGGCTGTCCTTGACCTCTAGTGACTGCCCCTCATCTGCCCCTGGAACGTTTGGGCTCTTTCCTTCCTATTGAGACCATGGTGACACCATGGGGTCCATGGAACCAAGGGAACATGGAACAGGTCTGGCTGATTTGGCCTCCCAAGGGCCACCTGACAGGTCTGGCTGATCTTGGAATGTCAAGGGCTGCCTCTCATCTGCACATGATCCGCTGGGACTCCTTGCTTTCCTTCCTATGGAAAAGAACTGTCTCTTTCCAGATGCCCATGGACAAATTTGGTACTCCCCTGAAAAAATTTCTGTAGGCAAGGGTATCTCCCAGAAAAAAAAAACTGCCAGCTCTGGCTGGCCTTTGCCTCTGGTGGTCACCTCTCATCTGCCTCAGAAGTACCAGGGCTCTGTTCCTTCCTTTCCACAGAAAAGAAGCAGCCTTCTTGTCTATGGTCCATGGCAGAAATTGGAATTTGGCTGCCAAAATTCATCCTATCCCAGGATTGCTCCCTGACAAAAGCTGCCAGGACAGACAGCTCTGCCTGGCCTTGGCCTCAGGTGATTTTCTCACACTATGAGCTGAATATTTTCATTTGAAAGCACCTTGGAGATGGCCCAGAGATCTCCCAAGCTGGGGTTTGGAAGCCTCCAGAGCATAACCCATACATGGAGGCTGATGTGCCTGAGCTCAGCTGTGAAGAGACTGAGGACAGAATAGGAATGGCCTGGCAGGGCTTGAAGGTTGGATTCAAAAATGGTGGAGCTTTTTTTCCATAGTGGGAAACAGCCAGAGAGAGAAATAATAACACAAATGCAGCTGGGGAGGCCCAGACTGGACAAAAAAGGAATTTCCCTTCCAGGGCAGGGCTGTAACATGTAACCCAGAAGGAGCCTGGAGCAGCCCAAGACTCTGTGTGGGCAGGCAGGGGCAGGCAGGAGGCAGAGCTGTCAGCAAAGGAAGGGCCCAGCCAGGTGGGGCAGCCGGGGGATGCCGACAGCCTGCAGGGACAGAGGTGCAGGGCAGGGACACCGTGGGACAGCCTGGGCTGCACAGGGCACAGGGATGGGCAGCAGCTGCAAGACAGCCCTGCCAGAGCCAACTTGGGCAGCACTTTGGCCATGGCTGCTGGCCTGGGCCTGAGGTCATGAGGGGACAAGTGACCCTTGCAGGGCTGGGGCCTCATTGCCTCCTTGTCCCTGCGCAGCAGCCTGGCAGGGGCCGCCCCATGCTCCTGCCCTTGGCATTGCACGTCCCCACATGCCAGTGCCCATCCAGGGAAGAGCCCTAAGCAAGGAGGGAGAGACAGGATCTGCCTGGCCAGGGGCTGGGGCTCAGGCCTTGACCCTTTGCATTCCTGAAATACATCCAGGTTTTTGCTCAGCACCAGAGACGCCTTTGCTTTGCGTGTCCCCACCTGTCATCCCTGCTTCCAGTGTTCTACTCTACCTGGAGAAAACTTTCTCAGTTGTGTCCCTCAGTGGGACCCATTAAAACTTCAAGAAAATTTGGCATTTAAATTTAACGTAGTGTTCTTGAGAAGTTTTTTGAATGCTCTCTGGGACTGAGTCTGATGTAAACAGCACCAAAGCCCCAGAGGTTCATTAGAGTCCTTGTGCTGTGTCTGTGCTCCTGTGCTGGGCTGGGCTCCTGGCACAGAAGGAGCCCTTGGAAACCAAGAAGAACTCAAAAAGATATTTCTCCTGATAAGCAGCACTTCTCCCAGCCCAGCAGGGCTGAGGGCACTGCCTGCAAGTGTCTGAGAGCAGTGAAGCAGAAGGAAGCTCAATGCAGCTGCAAGGACAATTCTGCACTCATTCATGGAGAAATCTTCACAGCTTTTGACACAGTCAATCTCTGGATGCAGGGATCTCCTAAAGCTGGAGATGGCAGGACTGGCATGACTGTAAGGATGGCTCTGCTGCTGTTTCTGCTTTGGGGGAGGATGTGCTGCAGAGCAGGGCTGCCCTGGGCACCATCAGAGGGACAGGGCAGGACGGCTCCTGCTGCCAGGGACGGCTGCAGGGGGAGAAGCTGGGGCTGCAGCCGGGGCTGCCCAGGGCTGTCCTGCAGAGCAGCTCCTGCGACCCTCAGGGCTCTTGGCCAGCCCAGGGCATGTGCCACCTACCAGGGGCAGCTCTCAGCCTGCCTGGCACCTCCCCATGGATGCTGCAGGGGAGCAGTGGGTGCAAGAAGTGACTCCTGCAAGGGCAGCTCCTGCTGCTTTGGAGAGGGTGCTGTGTGGGCCAGGGCTGCTCAGAGCTCAAGCTCATGCCCAGCTCATTTCTGAGGGGACTTTTCATGAGCTCATTCAGGGCTCAGGTTTCCTGCCCATGTCTCTGCTTTCCTGAATCTGTGCTCCCACTTTTCCCCGCCTCAGCTTGGTGGCAATGGAAACTGAGCTGTGCAGGGCAGAGCAGGGGCTGAGGCTCTTAAACCATCACACTGAGTTTTCCTGTGAACCTCAGCAAGTGCCTGCACCTGCCCAGCCTCCAGACCCATGCAGCATCACCTTTCCATGATGCCCAGGCTGGGGGAGCTGTTCTTTATTCCCTGCAGGGCCGAGCAGCTGCAGGGCAGGGCTGGCCCAGGGGCTGGGCTGGGCTCTGGCAGCTCTGGCAGGGAAGGAGTCTGGGGCCACAGGAGCAGCTCGGGCTGGGACAGCTCCAGCAGCAGAGCCATGGGCAGGGAGGGAGGGAGGCAGTGCTGAGGGAAGCCCTGCTGCAGGGCAGATGTGGCACCTGCCGGGCCTGCCCTGCAGGGCACACACTGCCCTGAGCAGCACAGCTCTTGTGTCCCCTCGCAGCCAGCACAGCCCTCAGCCCGGGGCCTCGGGGCCCTCAGTCCCTCCTGGGCCGGCAGAGCAGCCCCAGAGATGAAGGGCATCTCTGCGGCCATGTGCCCATTCCCTGCTGACCAGGGCCTGAGGGCCACTGTCCTGCCCTGCTGCTGCCTGGCAGGGGCTGGGCAGGGCTGGCCAGGGAAAGGCTTTTCCTCAGGCCTGGCTCTCTCTTCTCTCCTTGCCTTGCCCAGGTGCTGCTGGCATTGCTGAGGGGCTCTCTGCAATGGCAGTTCCAGCTGCAGGGCCAGGCCCAGCCCTTGGGCTCCTCCTGTGCAGGCTGAGCACAGCAATGGGGTGTCCCAGCTCCCTGTGCCCGGGCAGCTCTGGGCAGGGTAGCCTGGGAGACTGGCAATGAGCCCACTCTCCTCAAGCAGTGCCATGGACAGGACCCTTGGTGTGTCCTGGGGATGCCACCCAAGCTGTCAGCTGCCTCCAGGGGACACTGGGGCACAGGAGTGTCCTTGGCTAGAGGGGGCTGAGACTGAGACAGGCTGAGCCAGTTTGCTCTGCTGTGGGTCCCACTGCTCTCAGCTGTGTCAGGCTGATTTCTAGGGGAACACAGAGACTGCCCTGGATCGCAGAAAAGGCAGCTGGGAAAAGATGGATTGAGAGAGCAGCTCCCCTCACCCTTCACTGAGTTACAGCCACTGCTCTTGCATTGCACAGTTCTCTCTAATTTCCCTGGGCACAGCAGGAAACCCTCCCAAACTGCCTTTGGCCGTCACCATTCCTTAGCCCTGGGAGAAGAGATGCTGCCAAGCTCCTCTGCCTCAGGAGCAGTTTGGGCTGATGAAATCCAAGCCAAGGACTGGCCCCTGTCCCCGTTCCCATGACCTCACTGCTGAAGAGCAGAGCTGATCCCTTGGTGTCCACAGGCACAGCCCCTGCTCGTCAGAGCAAGGGGGCCAGATGCCAGCAGAGCTCCAGGCACGGGGCTGAAGGAAGGACTCTAATGAAAGGAAAATTGGGTGATACAGAGCAGGAGGGGCAGAAATGGGAGAGAGGGCTTGGACATTGCTCAGCAAAGTCTGCTCTGACTTGTCATTGTCCTCTGCTTGACTAGGACTACATGGGCAGAGTGAAAAAATGTCCAACAGCAGCTCCATCAGGCACTTCCTCCTGCTGGCATTGGCAGACACGCGGCAGCTGCAGCTCCTGCACTTCTGCCTCTTGCTGGGCATCTCCCTGGCTGCCCTCCTGGGCAACGGCCTCATCATCAGTGCTGTAACCTGCAGCCATCACCTGCACACGCCCATGTTCTTCTTCCTGCTCAACCTGGCCCTCACTGACCTGGGCTCCATCTGCACCACTGTCCCCAAAGCCATGCACAATTCCCTCTGGGACACCAGGACCATCTCCTACACTGGATGTGCTGCACAGCTCTTTTTCATTATGTTCTTCATTTCAACAGAGTTTTATCTCCTGACCATCATGTGCTACGACTGCTACGTGTCCATCTGCAAACCCCTGCACTACGGGACCCTCCTGGGCAGCAGAGCTTGTGCCAACATGGCAGCAGCTGCCTGGACCAGTGGCTTTCTCTATTCACTGCTGCACACAGCCAATACATTTTCCCTGCCCCTATGCCAAGGCAATGCCCTGGACCAGTTCTTCTGTGAAATCCCCCCGATCCTCAAGCTCTCCTGCTCAAATTCCTACCTCAGGGAACTTTGTCTGCTCATGGGTAGTGCTTTTCTGTTTTTTGGTTGTTTTGTGTTTGTTGTTTTCTCCTATGTGCAGATCTTCAGGGCTGTGCTGAGGATCCCCTCTGAGCAGGGACGGCACAAAGCCTTTTCCACCTGCCTCCCTCACCTGGCTGTGGTCTCCCTGTTCCTCAGCACTGGCACATTTGCTTACCTGAAGCCCCCCTCCATGTCCTCCCCATCCCTGGATATAACAGTGTCAGTTCTGTATTCAGTGATGCCTCCAGCCCTGAACCCCCTCATCTACAGCCTGAGGAACAAGGAGCTCAAGGCTGCAGTGGGGAGATTGATGACAGGATGGTTTCGGAAACATTAAACTGCTGGCCAATTTCTGCAAATCACTTGTAATAAAATTCATCTTTGATGCATCTTGTTGGTTTGGTTGTGGTGGTATTTTTTCCTTTGTTTTAGATATTCATATTGTCCACAAATAAATGGCAATGTTTGCGCCATTTCTCATTTTGTTTCTCTCTACCTCCCTGTGGCCACAAACTGTGTCAATGAGGGGCGGCACTCTCAGTGGCTATAGAGTAACTGAAGGATCTCCCAGCAAAGTTTTGTGCAGAGATGCCCTTTTGTTGCCTTCTCTGGAGCTGCTGCAGCAATGTCTGTGTGCAGAGCTGGGGGCAGATCAGTGCTGGCCCAGCAGCTGTGCCCAGCAGCAGCAGCACTTGGTGTTGCCAGTGCTGCTGCCGTGGCCCTGCCCCGCTGCCCTGGTGGCCCTGGTGTTGCTGCAGGGCCTGAGTGCTCTCGGGGCCGGGCACAGCCCTGGGGGTGGCAGTGCCGGGGCTGCAGCAGGGACAGGCCATGGGCACTGCTGGGGCAGCGCTGACGCCTCAGCCCAGGGCCTGGGGGCTCCAGGCTCCTTGCCCAGGCTCTCTCAAGAACACACCCAGAACCCAGGCCAATGCTCAGCACAGAAAACCCCTGTGAGCAGCTCAAGGCTGGCCGAGGGCAGGCTGGGGGCAAACAGCATGGCTGCGGCTCTGCAAGGGCCCTGGGGCAGATGGGAAGGAGCAGCGGAGCAGGGGCTGATCCATCCCCAGTGCACTGGACAGCCCAGGGCAGCGTCCCAGAGCGTTCTCATAGAGCTGCCAACAACATCCCCCCTCGGCAGCCCTGGCCTCTCCCCCAGCTCACACAGGTGCCCCATCCTTGCAGGCACAGACACAGCAGCACTGGCTCAGCAGCCCCTGTTTGCATTGCACACAGCAGGGGGAGCACCCCCATGCTGTTGCTGTGGGGACATGAACCTGAGGGAGCACAAATGCCATGAACTGCTGGGGCCAACAAGGGCTGGGGGACACCAGGGAAACCACTCAGTTTTGTCTTGGCCTCTGCAGTCAGGCAGCAAGTTTATTCCCATCCGCTGGGAGTTTCCTGTGCCACTGCAGATGCTGTTGCTCAGAGCCAGGGCTGCGTGGCAGCCTCCCCCCAAACTGCCCTGAGCAATTCCTTGGCTTCACTTTTGATTTCTTTACTCCCCATGCTACAAATGTCTTCCTATTGCCCACCCCTGTTCCTGCCCCTGCAAACAGCCCATCCCTGTTTGCCCTTTCCTCTCTGGCCCCACTCCCCATTGCAGTTCCTGGCTTGGCACCATGGGAACGTCCCCTGGGGAGCAGGATCATCCCACAAGTGCTGCAGGAATTGTCTGCAGGCTCCTGCAGTGCCTCCTGCTGCTCCCTTGCCAGAGGCACCCCAGGCCAGGGGGGCACATCTGGGCTGCTGTGTCTGGCTCTGGGGCTCCCTGTTCTGGGCAGTGAGGAGGAGCTGCAGAGGCTCTGCAGGACTGACAGGATGGGCTTTGGGGCTGGCAGGAGAAACTGAGAGACCTGGGTTGCTGGAGCTTCTCAAGAGGAGGCCCAGGGCTCATCGTGCAACTGCTCCAAGGGTGGTTTCAGAGAATCCCAGAATCAGCAAGGTTGGAAAAGACCTTGGAGATCATCAAGTCCAACCTTTGCCCTGACACTGCCTTGTCTCCACTGAGCCTCCTCTTTTCCAGGATAAACAATCCCAGCTCCCTCAGCCAGTCCTCACAGGACTTGTGTTCTAGACCCCTCACCAGCCTTGTTGCCCTTCTCTGGACACGCTCCAGCTCCTCCATGGCCTTCTTAAATTTGGGGCTAAGAACTGGACACAGCACTCAAAGTGTGGCGTCACCAGTGCTGAGCACAGGGGAAGAATCACTGACCTGCTCCTGCTGGCCACACCATTCCTGATCCATGCCAGGTGCCTTTGGCCTTCTTGCCCACCTGGGCACACTGCTGTCTCATTTCCAGCCTGCTGTCCATCAGTCCCAGCAGGTCCCTTTCTGCCTGGCTGCTCTCCAGCCACTCTGTCCCCAGCCTGTAGTGCTGCAGGGGTTGTTGTGGCCAAAGTGCAGGACCCGGCACTTTCACTTGTTAAACCTCACTTTGTTGGATTTGGGCCCTGGATCCAGCCTGTCCAGGTCCCTCTGCAGAGCCCTCCTACCCTCCAGCAGATCCACACTCACACCCAGCTTGGTGTCATCTGCAAATCTGCTGATGCTGGACTCAGTCCCCTCATGCAGATCATCAGTGCAGACATTGAAATCCGCGCTGGCTGGCTCTGATCCCTCGGCCATCCTGTGGGTGCCCTGGGATGGCACTCAAGGTGATCTGTTCCATAACCTTGCTGGGCACCCAGGTCAGGCTGACAGGTCTGGAGTTCCCCAGCTCCTCCTTCCAGCCCTTCTTGGGGATGGGCTCACACTGGCATCTCCAGTCCGCTGGGACCTCCCTGCTGAGCCAGCACTGATGGTAAATGATGGAGAGCAGCTTGGGAGCTCATCCACACCTCCCTCAAGCCCCTGGGATGGATCCCATCTGCTCCCAGAGACACCTGTGAGCATCTGAGTGGCTCAGCAGGTCACCAGCTGCTTTGTCCTGGATTACAGGGGGCTGTTCTGCTCCCTGTGCCCATCCACCAGCTCAGGAGAGCACTTGAGGAAAACCTGTCTTATTGTTGAAAATTGGACAAACAAGGTGTTAAGCACCTCAGCCTTTTCCTTATATTTAGTTACTCTCATTCCCCACTGCATCCAATAGAGAGCAGATATTCTCCTTATCCCTCCTTTCGCTATTAATTTATTTCAGAAGAAGTTTTTTTCTTTTTCACAGAAGTGGCCAGGTTAAGTCCTAATCGAGCTTTCATCACTCTACTTTTTTTTCTCCATGACCTAACAACATCCTTAAACACTTCCTGAGTTGCCCAACCTTCTGTACAAAGGTGATGCACTCTCTTTTTTCCCCAAGTTCCCACAAAAGCTCCCTGCCCAGCTGGGCCAGTCATTTTCCTGCCCTCATCTTTTGTCGCAGAGGCACAGGCTGCTCCTTCCCTATTGAGATTACTTTCTTGAGATGCGTCCATCCTTCCTTGATCCCTTTGTTTTTAAGGGCTGTTTCCCTTTAAAAAATCAGTACCTGATATGGTATTCCCCAAATCTGCATCATAAGTAGGCCAAACTCTACTCTCTGTAAGTCCAGCGTAGAAGTTTTGTTGATGCCCCTCCTTCTTTCACAGAGTATTGGAAACTCAAGAATTTCATGGTCACTGTGCCCAAGGCAGCCTCCAACCACCACATCTCCCACCAGCCCTTCTCTGTTTGTGACCAGCAAGAGACAGAGCTTTGCTTGGAAATGGGATTGTTACCTAAAATTCAGTAAAATAGAAAACTCCATAACCCCAATGTAGCATTAAGAAGCAGCATTCTTTATTTGGCTGGATGCACAGGGGATAGCTCCTCCCAAAGCCATGCCTGCTGAGTACAGGAAAGTTTCTGCTTATATTCTGTATTTTGCACACATATTCATTGATTGCCCTGGACTAAACACACATATGATAATAATTTCCCCAAAATCATTAACATATTTCCCCTCCCCTTTTGCATGCATTCTTCTGTCCTGGGGGTCTCTCTGATGGTCCCTGGTGGTCGTGGACCCCAATGTTCCCGTGGGCCTGGCTGAGCTGGCAGGACACTGAGGCTGGTGAACTTCCAGTTCCCCTTCTCACACAATGGAAATTGTGTGGTTTCCATAGGCCTGGGGTTGTGAACAACAAGCTTCAGCTGTCAGCTCAGCTGGTGGAGACAATTTATCATCTGGTAACAAGAGGTCACAGAGTGGGCTATGACATCACAGAGTGCCAGAGTGAGGTCATAGAGTGCCACAGAGTGCATTATGTGAGGTCATTGAGCAGCTATGACATCATGGACAGCCTCTGTGACATCACAAAGCCAGCTATGCCATCACAGGGCAGCAGTCTGATATCACAGAGAAGATTATGAAATCACAGAGCAGACTATGACATCACAGAGTGCGTTATGTGAGGTCATCAAGCAGCTATGGCATCATAGACTGCCTCTGTGACATCACAGAGCCAGATGTGACATCACAGTTCAAAGGTCTGACATCACAGAGCATACTATGACGTCACAGAGTTGGCCATGACATCAGAGACCATCTGTGTGACATTGGAGAATATGCTATGACCTCACAGAGCAGACTGTGACATCACAGGACTGAGCTCTGACATCAAAGATCAGACTACGACATCACAGATTTTCCTGTGACATCACAGATTTTGCTGTGACATTACAGGATGGCAATGTGACATCACAGAGGGGATTGTGGCATCAGAGAGCAGATCTGTGACATTAGAAAATGGGCTGTGACATCACAGAGCAGGCAGTGACATCCCAGAGCACTGTGTGACATCCCAGCAGGGCTGTGTCAGGTCACTGGGTTGGTTACTCTGCCCCAGCTCCCCCTCACAGTTTCTGCCAACAAGTCCAATGCTGTCCATGCCCAGCAGGGTCCCTGTCCCCCGGGATCCTCCCGGCCCACCTGGAGCCACAGCCTCCACCAAAGAATGTTCCACAGGATCCGCCCCAGAGCCTGACAGGGGACAAGGGGCCAGGGCTGTGTGACCAGGACATCAAGCACGGGGATTATCCAGGTCACTGTGGCCTGGGTTGGGTTGCCCAGGGCAGGAAAGATGTCTGGCAGCTGGAGCAGGGTCTGGGAAGGGCCTCCAAGGTGGGGCTGGAGCCCTTGGGCTGTGAGCAGAGGCTGAGGGAGCTGGGCTGGTCCAGCCTGGAGCAGGGAAGGCTGAGGGGCTCCTCATGCCAGCCTGGCAGTGCCAGCGAGGAGGGGATGGAGAACACAGAGCCAGGCTCTTCACTGGGGCCTGGTGGGAGACAAAAGCCAATGGGTGGAAGGGGAAAGAGGGGAGATCAGCCAGGGCATGAGGAAATGAAATGAGTCAGGCTGGTTTAAGCATTTCTTCAGCACCAAAATAACCTGACCTCCCTTTTCCATCCACCACTGACAGCTTTGCAAATCAAGAACTGTTGGAGCTCTTTTGCCCCTACTTCAGGACAAGCATCCTGATACAAGAACTTAATTGTGTTTATATCTATCACAGAACCACATTTGTCTGACATTAATTTTACTATGGAAATCACCTGTGGATGGTGCACTCACCAGATACTTCTGGGACGTTGCGCATAGCTCAGGGAAGAGTGTGATTGTTATTAAATTGTGTCCTTTCCAACCATGGTCTGTTGGCCATAAAGAGAAACTTTCTGTGCCTCTGAGTCTCAGCAGTTCCTGACCCGCAAAGGACACAAACCTGATGAGTTGGGGTTCCCACTCCAGTGGTGGCACCTGCACCTCCCTCTATTTCCAGAGCAGAGCTCCCTTGTCCCAGAAAGTCCCTGGCAATGCAGAGATGAAGAAAACAGGACAGGCTGTGGGGATCAGGGGCAGGGCACAGCCAGGGATTTGGGGTGGTTGTGAGCCCAGGGCAGGTCCCAGCCCTTGGCCTTGGTGAACCTCATCCCATTGTCCTGGGCCCATGGATGGCTCCAGCCTGTCCAGATCCCTCTGCAGAGCTTCCTGCCCTCCAGCACAGCCACACTGCCACCCACCTTGGGCTCACCTGGAAATTGACTAAAGGTGCCCTCGATGGCCTCATCCAGATCAGCAATAAAGAGATTTCACTGACCTGCCCAAAATCCTGAGCCCTGGGGACACCCCTGGATGTGACTCCATTCCTCAGCTGCTCTGACTGCCAGGGATTGAATGAGGGAAATGGCGGTGTGATAAATGAATATGATTCATGCTAACAACTGTAACTGTATCAATATTTTAGAAAAAAGTAATAGAGGAAAAGAATATGTAATTAGTGTCACAAAACAGATGTTTTCAGATGTTCATGAGATTATAGGATCCAGGATGTAGATTGCAATAAGTAACATCCCAAAACGGAGTAGGCCTTGGGATAATTAGAGAATCAACCTTGAAATAAACAGAATTGAAATGATTTCAGGTGCCTATGAAATAAAAATGCTTTCTTTTGGAATATAATGCTGGCTTCTATAACACACGACTTGGGGCGCATCTGCAACATGTGGGGTTGTTCAAAGAATAGTGACGATGAGGAAGAACCTCCATTGGATTGACCACCAAAGAGCCAAAGGACCCCTTAGCAACAGTGAGAGCATGAACTGTGCAGTACAGTGACATAGATTACAAGAATCAAAAACAGGAAGAGATTTATGGGAAAATATTGATGAATCTGTATTAGCATACAGTATATAAATACGTGTTTGGATTCCTGTGCTTTTTGTACAGGAGGGTGAGAGAAACCCTCCCCATATCCTGATTGATCAGTTTTGCTTATGCTTTATCAGAACCACTGAGAAATTTTTTTGTATCTGTTTGACTTTTTTTGATTGTAGTATTTTACATAAAATTGCTGCTCAATTAAAATTGCTGCTAAATTCAACTTTGTTGTTTATTGAATTAGACATGTAGAAATTCTTTCATAAAAGAAGGAAAGAGGTAGGGACAAAGTGTTATTGATAGCAATAAAAGGTGTGTATTTTCATATCTATTCTGACAGTATTAGAAGGTGATTGGGGTCAGTTTAAATTGGACATTGCTGATACCAATCTATAAAGAGGAAAAGAACTTAACAAGATAAAACAATTCTCTCCTAATTGTTTTCAATACAGCATATTCACTTTGCTTACACTTTGGAAATCTGTCTAATTAAGCACAAAAGAATTTAGAACTTAAATTATCCTCAGGTGCTTTTCTTGTTTGGGCATTTTGAACAAATGTTTATGACCCTTTGTCAGCGAATTCCTGAACTGAAGAGCTCCAGAAATAAGAGGCCTCTGGAGGTGTAAAATTCATTAGCAACCTCCAAGTGGCTGAGGATCCATCCCCATCAGAGCAGCAATGAACAGAAATGGGCACAGCTTGCTGACTGCCCCAGCTTTGGCATGGGCCATGGGCCTGGAGCAAGAGCAGCTCTTGAGGGCCCCAAGGCCAGGGCTCTTGTGCTGCCCTGTGTGACAGTGGTCACAGTGGTCTTATGATGAGGGAAGAGACGTAGATCTGACTCCATGTTAGAGACGGCTTGCTTTATTATTTTAAGACATATATTACATTAAAACTACACTAAAAGAATAGAAGGAAAAGTTTCATCTCAGAAGGCTTGCTAAGCTAAGAATAGAAAAGAAAAGAATGATAACAAAGGCAGCTGTCTCAGACTCTTTGTCTGAGCCAGCTCTGCTGTGATTGGCCATTAATTCCAAACATCCACATGAGACCAATCACAGATGCAGCTGTTGCATTCCACGGCAGCAGGCAATAATTGTTTACATCTGTCCCTGAGGCCTCTCAGCTTCTCAGGAGGAAAAAATCTTAAGGAAACATTTTTAATGAAAAGATGTCTGCGACAGCCCTGGGCAGATGGGATGGCAGCAGGGGCTGCAGAGCTCTCAGCACCTCAGCCCGAGGGGAGCAGGGCAGCCAGGGGGCCTCCTTTGGCCTTGGCCCAGCACCTTCCCCCATGGCTGGGGCTGAGTCCTGTGGCAGCTGCAGCTGCTGCTGTGCCCTTGCCAGGGGCTGAGGCCGTGGGGCAGTGCCCAGAGCAGCCTGGCCTGAGCAGAGCTGTGGGGCCAGAGCCGGCTGGGCTGGGCTGGGGAGAGGCCCTTGGTGCTGCCGAGAGCTCAGGGCAGCTGGCAGAGCTTGCAGGGAGCTGGGCTGGGCTCAGAGAGCGTTGCCCAGAAACCATCAGTGTCCATCTCAGCCTGGCTGGGCGTGCAGGGGCAGCACTCAGACCAGGCCTTGTGGGGCAGGGCCAGCGCCTGTGCAAGGCATTGCAAACAGGCAAGTGGCCCAGAGAGGAGGCTGCTCTGTGCCTTTGGTGGCATGGACAGAACAGGGAGGGGGCCCAGGACATTTGTCAGTGCCAGCCTCTATCCCCGTGTGTTGGCAGCCCTGGCTGCTGAGCTCTGCTTTGGCCTGGGCTGAGTTTGGCTGTGGCCAGCTCCATCCTCCTGCGGGGCTCAGGGCCTGTTCCCGGCCATGGCCAGCCCTGGCTGCCTCTCTGCTGGCCCAGAGGCTGACAGAGCCCAGGGCAGGGCTGTCTGTGCAGCCCCACAGGTGCCACGGGCTCTGCAGGAGCTGGCAGAGGCTGCCCAGCAGGGAGGCCATGGGGCACAGAGCCCCAAGGCTGCTGTGGGCACCACGGCACAGGGGCCGTTCCCAGCCGCAATGCTCCTGGCCTGGGCTGGGCCTGCACAGGGGCTGGGCCACCATGGCTGGGCCAGCACAGGGCCACAAAGGGGCCACGCAGCCACTGCCGGGGCTGACAGCAAGGCCAGGCACACACAAGCAATTGCTGAGCATGGCCTGCGTTGGCCAGGCCTGAGTGTGCCAAAGGCAGAGCTCAGCTGCCCTTGGGGGCTGCAGGAACAGTCCAGAGCCCAAAGAGCCTCCAGGGCTGTGCTGGAGACCAAGGCTGGAGCAGGAAAATGCAGGGCTGCTGCGGGATGGGGAGGGCATTGAATTCCAGCACACACCTCAGCTCTCTGATGATCTCGGCACCATGCTGGGCCCTGTTTCAGACTGGAGCAGAGCAGATGTTGATGGGACAGGAGCCCTGTGGGGCTGTCAGGGACCTGCAGTTTGCAAGGTGCTCTGCTCTCCCTCAGGTGCTCTTGTAGAGATCCAATCCCAGCTGGGCACCTCAGGGCACAAGTGGCACAACCTGTTCACGGGCACACAACTGATGTCTGCCTGGAAAGTGGCACAGGTGTTAATACCTGTTAGTTTCACAGAATCACAGAATCACAGAATTTCTAGGTTGGAAGAGACCTTTAAGATCATCGAGTCCAATCCATGTTCTAACACCTCAACTAGATCATGGCACCAAGTGCCACATCCAGTCTTCCCTTAAACACATCGAGGGATGGTGACTCCATCACCTCCCTGGGTAGATGATTCCAGTATTTGACCACTCTTTCTGTGAAAAACTTCCTCCCTAATTCTAGCCTGTATCTCCCTTGGCACAGCTTGAGACTGTGTCCTCTTGTTCTGTCTGTTGTTGCCCGGAGAAAGAGACCAACCCCCAGCTCACCACAGCCACCTTTCAGGAAGTTGAAGAGGGTGATAAGGTCACCTCTGAGTCTCCTTTCCTCCTGGCTGAACAACCCCAGCTCCCTCAGTCGTTCTTCATACGGCTTGTGCTCCAAGCCCCTCACCAGCCTCGTTGCTCTCCTTTGGACACGGTCAAGCATCTCAACGTCCCTCCTAAACTGAGGGGCCCAGAACTGGACACAGCACTCAAGCTGTGGCCTCACCAATGCTGAGTACAGGGGAAGGATGACCTCCCTGCTCCTGCTTGGCCACACCGTTCCTGATGCTGTCCAGGATGCCATTGGCCTTCTTGGCCACCTCTGCACACTGCTGGCTCATGTTCAGCCGACAGTCAACCAGCACCCCCAGGTCCCTTTCCGCCTGAGCGCTGTCCAGCCACACCGTTCCTAGCTTATAATGTTGCAGGGGGTTATTGTGGCCAAAGTGCAAGACTTGGCACTTGGACTTCATCCCATTAGATTCTGCCCATCCATCCAACCATTCCAAGTCCCTCTGCAAAGCCCTCCGTCCCTCTAACAGATCGACATATCCTCCCAGCTTAGTATCATCTGCAAATTTGCTAATGAAAGACTCTAATTTCATGACATACAAACAAATCTTTATTATCTGGGTCATTTGAGTACTGTTTAGAAATGGCAGAGTTTTCCCACCAGGAACAGGAATTTCCTGGAGGTGTACAGATGGCAGGAGGAAAAATACTGATCTTGCCTTCTACTGGTGTCACCAATATTCTGTTTATTCTGTCTCTTTTCCTTCAGGTGTTTTCAGCTCTTCTGTTGAAATGGCCATGTCTAAGGACATCTCTTCTTTTACACCAGGTGGATCTATGTACTTCTACTGCTCTCTGATTTCCTCCTCTAGATGCTCTCTGGTCAGTCAAGTGCCTCTCAACAGACTGGCTTCATGCTTTGAGCTGGAAGAAATTGCCCAATATTTCTGAAGTTCAAATAAATATATAATAAATATAATTTTAATTATGTTTTCATCTATCACAGAATTACCTTATGTCTTTGTCTAAAACTGTTCCTGTCAGAATCCCTTGGGATGAGACACATGTCAGAGTCTGCAGAGACATCACAGAGAGCTGTGATGATTATTAAACTGTTCAAATGTCCAGCTTGTGTTTGTTGGCAAGAAACCTTTCTGTGCCTCTGAGTGTCACCAGCACCTGACCCGAAAGGACACAAACCTGATGAGTTGTGGTTCCCACTGCAGGGGCTGCACTTGGACCTTGGCTCTGCACAGGAGAGCTCTTCATCCCCTTTCTCTCTTTTCCTCCCTCTGGGCATGGAGGGAGCTCCTGACTTCAGCCTGTGACTCGTGTGTGCAAAGAGCAAATCTGGGCAGAATCAGGGCAGGAAGGGTTTGGGGGACCTTGGAATCTGTGCTGGGCACAGAAGGTGTTTTCCATTGCTCTGAGACTCTCTGCTGTGGAAATATCCAGCAGTGGAATGACTTTTGCCTTTGATGGTGCTGAGCCTTCCCTTGGCTTTGTTTGCTGACAAGAAATGAACATCCCTCTGTGTCTCGGTCAGCTCCTTCTCCAAGGAAAGCAGGTGGGAGTTGGAGCCAAGGAGCTGAAAGCTGCAGGTGCAGCCTGGGCTGGAGGGAGCTCAGAATTGCACAAGGCCGCTCTGACTGCCAGGGCTTGGATGGGGGAAATGATGGGGTGGGAGCATGGACTGAGTCTGATTGATTGTCAGTCATGAAGGGTCTTGATTTTCATATCTATTCCGACTGCATGAGGAGGTACATGGATTCAGTGTCAATTGGAGATTGCTATTTACAGAGGAAACAAGAAAAACCTAAACAGGACCTAAAAAATCTTTTCTCACTGTCTTTTAAAATAGATCATATTCAGTTGAATGCACTTCTGAAATCTCTCTTATTAACCACACAAGATTTAGAAACTGAAGTCAAATTATCCCCAGAGGCTTGGCTTGTTAAGCTGTTCTGAATGTTAATGAGCCCTGGGGGCACTGAATTCCTGCACTGAAGAGCTGAAGGCTGAACAAGCCTCTGGAGCAGGAAAATTCAGCAGCAGCCTCCAAGTGTCTGAGGATGTCAGCAGCCCCAACTGAGGCCATCCCTGCCCAGAGACCGTGTGGAAATGGGCAGACAAGGAGAGCATCCCTGGGGCTGGGGCAGCACAACTCAGAGGCACCAGCGGCTGCAGCTGGGAAATGGAGTGTGGAATGTGGCTGGGAAAGCCCTGCCTGGGCTATGCCAAGCAGGACAGACAAGCCCTGACTCCCATCCCTGAAACAATTCTCTCAAACAAGGTGCCCTTGATGCCTCAGGCTCTCCCTGGCACAGCTCCCAGCACGGCACTCTGCCCTTGTGCCCGAGCCCTTCCCTGTGCTGGGGCTGGCCTGGGGCTTTTCCTGCAGCGGGACCTGCCCTGCTCATGGCACAGGAAAGGCAGTTCCTGCTGGAACCTGCAATGGGCTCCAACAACTCCAGCAAGGCCCTGTTTGCAAAGCCCCCAGTGGGAAATGAAGGAGGGAGGTCATGCTGCTTTTGGGGTGAATCATGCTGAAACCAGCCTGACTCCTCCATCCCAAATTTCAGTTTCCTCAGAGGGAATTGAAGCTGTGGCAGAGCTGGAAAAATCCCCAGAGAAAGGAACAACCAAATGACACCACTGAGAGCTTCTGCAGAGCTGCTGAGCTGGCCCAGCCCGGGCACATCTGACTGACAGAGCAGCACCTCAGACTAGAAAAGCACCGTCCCAAATTTTAACAGCAGCGTCTCCTGACATTTCCCTTCTTGGGGGAGGTGGGGATTCCTCCCTGCAGTGGGGACACCCCTCAAGGTCACTGCTCCTGGCTGAGCCAAAGGGACTTGCCCACAGTCAATAGTCTGCAGGAGTGACATCAATCTCTGCTTAATTACAGATTTTGCTTTAATACAGTTGCTTTGAAATAATTTCTTAGTGCTCTATATAATATATTATACATCTCTTAAATCATGGTTAAATATTTCTGATTTAGACAATTTTCTCTAATAATTACCATAATAGATAATACATATTTATATAAATATATCTGGTTTGCCATCCCTAATCCCGTGGGACAAATTCTACAAAGGTTTATTTCTCACTTTATAATTCTTTACACACAAACTCTGGAAAAGTCTGCAGCTGGGATTGGAAACAGCTGCTCCAATGTGGCTCTTCCAGAAGGAGTTTAGAAAGCCTGGACATCCTTGGGGGTATTTGGGGATCTGTGGGGGCTATTGGGGCTCATTTCTGAACCTCGTGACCCAACAGGAACTTCTGTAATAAACTTTGACTGAAGCTTCCACTGTGCCCATGACAGGAACCCCTGTGAATGTCTGGGACATCCCGGCTCTTTGGCAGCCTGGGGACTCCTGGGATGTCACCGTGGAGCCCCTGTGAGTGCCTGTGACAGATCGGTGCCTTTGCAGCCCAAGGTCCCCTGGGATGTCACCATGGAATGGCTGTGATTGCCTCTGACCACAGGGCTCTTTACCATCCCCAGAAAGCCCTGGGAGGTCTCCATGGACCCCTGTCTCTGCCTGTGACATTCCAGCTCTGGAACAGCCTGGAGACTCCTGGAAAGTCCCCATGGAACCCCTCAGAGGGCCTGTGACAAATCTGATCCTTAGCAGGCAACCATCACCAGCCTCCTGTTGTTCTGTTCAGTTTCCACAGCAACCATTACCAGGACCCTGTTGCTATGGTCAGTTTCCATGGCAGCCATCAGCAGCCCACTGTTGTTATGGTTGGTTCCCATAGCAACCATCACCAGCCCCTGTTGATATGGGCAGTCCCTTGGCTGCTCCATGGAGACCCCATGCCAGGGGTGGTTGCCATGGACACCAGCTCAGGCCTGCAGCCAGAGCCCATTGCCATGGCAACCACAGGCAGCCCCATCCCCAGGCTCATGGGATCCCAGTACCACAGAATGGGCTGAGCTGGGAGGGACCCATCAGGATCCTCCAGTCCAACTGCTGGCCCTGCACAGGGCACCCCAACAATGCCAGCCTGGGCCTGGCAGCGCTGTCCAAACGCTGCTGCAGCTCAGAGAGCCCTGGAGCTGGGACCCTTCCCTGGGGAGCCTGGGCAGGGCCCCAGCAGCCTCTGGGCAAAATCCTTTTCCTGACGTCCAACCTGAGCCTGCCCCGACTCAGCTGCAGCCGTTCCCTCCACTCCTGTCCCTGGGCACCAGAGGGAAGAGGTTCCCACAGCCGCAGCCAGGGACCCGCTCCCAAGGCTGTTGCCATGGCCACCAGGGCTGGCACCAGCTGGGATGCTCGGTTTCCACGGGCCGGGGTTCAGGAATGGCATTCCCCATATTCCTGCCCCCGCTTAAACTGCACTGCCTGCACTGCCCTCTCGCCTCCCATGGAAAGCACAAAAGGCAAAGATCCCAGGCTGGGATAAGAACAATTTATTGGGAACAGCAATGAGGTAAGGAACAAACAGAAACAGAGATAATATTGATAACAGAAGGGATAAGAAAAACTGTTTACAGGGAAAACTAATAAATCAAGAACAGTCTCTTTCTGGCCATGCATTTCCCCTGCCTGGAAAGGACACCCTTCTCCTCAGGGGGAGAGTAGGAGAGTCCCTTTCCTGCCCCTGGCAGTGACCTGAGGTGGGAGTAAATGTAATGACACGGCCATGGCCAGACCCTCATGTTCTTCCATCCCACATCATGTCTTTGGCAAGGGCAGGAAAAGGGACAGGTGTCTTCTCAGATGGATCACAGGGAAAATGGATCACCAGGGCTGTTCCAAATGTGGGCCCTCCAATGGGGGATGGAGCTGGAGTGGTCCCTGAAGCTGTTCCTGCATTTGTGGCATTTGCAGGGCTTCCCTTACCGGTGCCTCCGTTGGTGTCTGGTCAAGGCAGAGCTGGTGGTGAAGCTCTTCCCACACTGGGGACACTCATAGGGCCTCTCCCCAGTGTGGATGCGCCGGTGGGTGATGAGGGTGGAGTTGTGCTTGAAGCCCTTCCCACAGTCAGGGCAGCGGAAGGGCCTCCCCTCTGTGTGAATCCGCTCATGCAGGCGGAGATTTGAGCTGGAATGACACCTCTTCCCGCATGTGGGGCACTGGTAGGGCCTCTCCCCAGTGTGGATGCGTCGGTGGGTGACAAGGGCGGAGCTGCAGCTGAAGCCCTTCCCACATTCCCCACAGTCATAGGGCCTCTCCCCAGTGTGGATGCGTTGGTGGGTGACAAGGTGGGAGCTGCAGCTGAAGCCCTTCCCACATTCCCCACATTTGTAGGGCCATTCCCCAGTGTGGGTCATCTGGTGGCTGATCAGGGTGCTGCTCTGTCTGAAGCTCTTCCCACACTCCAAGCACTTGTGGGGCTTCTCCCCATCATGAAGCTGCTCCTGGGCCATCAGCTCCAAAAACTGGCTGAAGCTCTGTCCACCTTCCTGGCTCTGGGTAAGTCTTTCCTTCTCAGAGCACCCTGGGCTGCTTTTGGAGCCCCTCTTCCTGCAGGATCTCTGGGGATTTTCCTCCCCATTAGAATTCTGCACTGTGGAGTCAATCAAAACAGCCTCTTCCATGAGGTTCTGCCAAGGAGATTTTTCCTCCCTGGTCTCCATCATCAACTTTTTGTCTGGGGATGGAAGGAGAAGGAGAAGATGGGATTTGCCTCCATTCCAAAAGGAAGGGGAAGGAGATCCCCCCAGTGCATCCCCGGCAGGAAGGTCTTGGCAGCAGGGTTGTCCTGCAGCCGGGGGCTGTGCTGGGCTGGGAGATGGTACAAGAGAGAGGGGGAAAGGGGCACCGATTTCCTCCTCACCTGCCTGGGTATCCCAGGGCTCCTTCCTCTTCCTCGCAGTCTCCTCCTCCATCCAATCAAGGTTTGGGAATGGGAAATCCTGTTCTGGGAAGAAAACAAAGGGTGTGCACATTGTCTTTTGTTCCAGGATCTGTGCTGGGCTGGGAGATGGAGCAGGAGAGAGGGGGAAAGGAGCACTGACTTCCTCCTCACCGGCCTGGGTGTGCCGGGGCTCCTTCCTCTTCCTCACAGCCTCCTCCTCCATCCAGTCAAGGTTTGGGAATGGGAAATCCTGTTCTGGGAAGAAAACAAAGGGTGCGCACATTGTCTTTTGTTCTGGTTTGAAGGCAAACATGGGGGAGAGTCTAAGTCAGAATTACAATTTAATAAGAAAATGAAGGTCAAGGCAATGATACAGAAACACTGCCTTAAACTGACAGAGTCAGGATATAACCTGACACCCTGTTGGTCAGGGTGGTAGCTGCAGTCCCAATAAATGGTGGCTGTAGTCCTGTTGGAGTGATCAACGTGATTCTGTCAGAGCAGTGATCCTGTAAAAGGGTCTGGTCTTCTTCTGAAGGTCCAGTGGTGGTTATGGAGCTCTTGTCCTCTGGGAATCCAGTAGGCAAGCTGTTCCTGGTGTTGCAAGGCTCAGCTTATATCCAGGTAGGAATGCTTGGTTCCTCCCCCTGGGCGGAGCATCCCACAATGGGATGATGGAATTTTATCAGTCCTGCAGTGACACTCAATGGCCCATTCACAGAAGATATCTCCCCTGGAGGGCGTTATCAGGGCTGAGTCATGGAAGAGATAAAGAACACTGCCCTGCCTTTTTATAGCAGTTGATGAAGATGGGGATTGAAAACATGCATTTGGTTACATCTTGCATTGCAACCTGAAACAGTGGGGTAATCCCTGCTCAGGGGGTGAACACCACCTCCCTTACCCAAACTGGCTCAGGTATAAAACTCCCACCCTGGGAAGGCCACACACACCGGGACAATGTCACACTTGCTCTGCTCCAGGGGAGGTCTCTGTCCCTGTCATTCCCTTGCTCTCTCCCCCTTTTCTCTTTCTTTCCATCTCTCTCTCTCCCTCACATTTACTGTTCAATAAAATGCATTTTGGATTTGGTCTCGTTAGCACCTTAATTTGGGCAGAGGAATCTCTAACAATTTTCTTTACCATATTGCAATATTATTTGGGCACAGTGAGTTCAGGGCGCTGTTCTCTGACTCCAAGTGCCTTTGACAACAACATGGTTCCCTTCTCTGAGGAGGTTGTGTTTCTTTCCGGAAGAACTCTTGGAAACTTGGATGCAGCTTCCTCTGAGTGACTTGTGGGAGAACTGATGAAGAAAACCGGTGTTAGGGGTGGCCAGTGTAAAGAAAATATTTTCTTGTCCTTCCTTGAAAAGTTTGTTAAAATCGCTGGAGGAAAGGGAGCAAATGCTACCAGCCAGACTGACAAGGTTCATTCACCCCACGATGAGGAACACAGGGCTGCGGAAAGTCCCACAAAAACCCCAGCTCAAGTAGCTGAATTCCACAATAACTTCTGAATTCACAGGCTTGGGGGCTTTGCCAAATGTGAGAATCATTTTTCTCTTCATCCCTGTCAGCTTGTTACAGCTACACAGAGCTTTCCCTTCCTTTTCATAATCTATATTGGGCCGAATTTCTATTTTGCTCTTATTGGAACCTCCCAGCAGCTGAGCTGGAGCTGTTCAGGAACTGATCAAACTTGGAATTGCCACAAAATTGCTTCTATTTTTGGTTTATTCATGTTTGCAATTTATTTGTGTTTTCATCACATATGACTTGTGGGAAAAACAAGTATTCATCAAAGTGATTTATGCAGAGTCAGGTTTGATTTCTGCCAAGTTTATTTTGTCCAGTGCCCAGGGGAATCTCCCATCCTGTCTGCAGCTGCTCCCACAGGGATGTGATGGCTGATATCAGAGCCGCAAGAGTCACAGTCAGGGCTGCCCTCAGGGAATGCTCGCCAGGTATGGAGGGGCAGCGTGGGAGCACCTGGATCTTGGAGCACCCAGCTGCCCCCCATGTTTGGAGGTGCCTGAGGAGGGCTGAGATGATGCCAGGGACATCCTGCAGTGACATCCCCTCTGTCCCGCTCTGGGTGAGCTCAGTCCCAAACCTGACCCTGATCCTGGTCTCAGTCTCACTCCATGTTTGGACACACTCACAGTTCTGTTCTCATTATTCTCATCCCAGTCCCAGACTTGTCTAGCCCCAGACCAAATCCCAACCCCAGCCCTAAAGCCAATCCCATGTCTACCCTTAACCACAATCCTAGCTCTATTTCAAATCTCAGCCCCAACTCCAGCCCAGCCCCAATTCCAGCCCTTTCCTAAATCCTCAGCCCCAAACCAAATCCCATGTTCAGCCCTTCTGGGGGTTTGGGGGTGTCTCTGTCCCTCTGACCCCGATGATGTTTGGGTGGGGTCACATCAGGGCTGAGAGGGACAGAGACCCCACCGGCTCCCCAGGTGTGAGAAGGTCGGAGAGCCCCCCCAGCCCTGAGCACCCTCAGCGGTGAGAGGGACACAGAGCCCCTGGTCCCCAGCCCTGCACAGGCATTGCCTGAGGCAGAGGGATGGAGACCCCCCGAGCATCCCCCACGGCGAGGGGACAGAGAGCTCTAAGCATAAACTGGGCTGAGAGAGACAGAGACTGCCCCGAGCACCATTTTCAAGGAAGGACAAAAAATTTTTTTCTTTTTCACTGGTCAGTCAGAACAGCCATTTACTTCATCATTTCTCCCATAAGTTCCCCAGGAGGAAGGAGGGACTGTTTCCAAGTCCTTCCAAGTTTCCAAGAGTTCTTCCAGAAAGAAACACAACCTCCTCAGAGAAGGGAACCATGTTGTTGTCAAAGGCACTTGGAGTCAGAGAACAGCGCCCTGAACTCACTGTGCCCAAATAATATTGCAATATGGTAAAGAAAATAGTTAGAGAGATTCCTCTGCCCAAATTAAGGTGCTAACGAGACCAAATCCAAAATGCATTTTATTGAACAGTAAATGTGAGGGAGAGAGAGAGATGGAAAGAAAGAGAAAAGGGGGAGAGAGCAAGGGAATGACAGGGACAGAGACCTCCCCTGGAGCAGAGCAAGTGTGACATTGTCCCGGTGTGTGTGGCCTTCCCAGAGTGGGGGTTTTACATCTGAGCCAGTTTGGGTAAAGGGGGTGGTGTTCACCCCCTGAGCAGGGATTACCCCACTGTTTCAGGTTGCAATGCAAGATGTAACCAAATGCATGTTTTCAATCCCCATCTTCATCAACTGCTATAAAAAGGCAGGGCAGTGTTCTTTATCTCTTCCATGACTCAGCCCTGATAACGCCCTCCAGGGGAGATATCTTCTGTGAATGGGCCATTGAGTGTCACTGCAGGACTGATAAAATTCCATCATCCCATTGTGGGATGCTCCGCCCAGGGGGAGGAACCAAGCATTCCTACCTGGATATAAGCTGAGCCTTGCAACACCAGGAACAGCTTGCCTACTGGATTCCCAGAGGACAAGAGCTCCATAACCACCACTGGACCTTCAGAGGAAGACCAGACCCTTTTACAGGATCACTGCTCTGACAGAATCACGTTGATCACTTCAAAAGGACTGCAGCCACAATTTAATGGAACTACTGCCACAACCCTGATCAACAGGGTGTCAGGTAATATCCTGACTCTGTCAGTTTAAGGCAGTGTTTCTGTATCATTGCCCTGATCTAAATATTCTTCTTAAATTGTAATTCTGACTTAGACTCTCCTCCAGGTTTGCCTTCAAACCAGAACAAAAGACAATGTGCGCACCCTTTGTTTTCTTCCCAGAACAGGATTTCCCATTCCCAAATCGTGATTGGATGGAGGAGGGGGCCGCGAGGAAGAGGAAGAAGCCCTGGGATACCCGGGCAGGTGAGGAGGAAGTCAGTGCTCCTTTCCACCTCTCTCCTGCTCCATCTCCCAGCCCAGCCTAGCACAGACCCCTGGATACAGGACAACCCTGCTGCCAACACTGTCTTGCTGGGGATGCACTGGGGGGATCTCCTTCCCCTTCCCTCTGGCACAGCGGCAAATCCCATCCTCTCCTTGTCCTTCCTCCCCCAGACAACAGGCTGAGGATGGAGACCACAGAGGACAAATTTCATTGGAAGAACCCCCTGGAAGAGGCAGTTTTGAGTGACTCCACAGTGCAGAATTCCAATGGGGAGGAAAACCACAGAGATTGAAAAGGAGGACGGGCTTCAAACACAACCCACGTGCTCTGAGGAGGAAAAACCCACCCTGTGCCAGGAAGGTGGACAGAGCTTTAGGCAGAGCTCAGAGTTGGTGGTCCAGGAGCAGCTTCATGATGGGGAGAAGCCCCACAAGTGCTTGGAGTGTGGGAAGAGCTTCAGGCAGAGCAGCACCCTGATCAGCCATCAGTGGATCCACACTGGGGAAGGGCCCTACGAGTGTGGGGAATGTGGGAAAGGGTTCAGCTGCAGCTCGGCCCTCATCATCCACCTGCACATCCACAATGGGGAGAGGCCCTACGAGTGTCCTGAGTGTGGGAAGAGGTTTCAGACCCGGACCAGCTCACACCTCCTCCAGCACCAGCGGATTCACACCAAGGAGAGGCCCTCCTTCTGCCCTGACTGCGGGAAGGGCTTCAAGCAAAACTCCTACCTCGTCACCCACAGCCGCATCCACACTGGCGAGAGGCGCTACGAGTGTCCCCAGTGTGGTAAGAGCTTCACCACCAGCTCTCACTTGACAAGACACCAAGGGAGCCACCAGTAAAGGATGGCCAGCCAATGCCCCAAGTGCAGGAGGAGCTTCATGCACCACTCCAGCTTCATCCCCCATGGGAGAAACCACATTGGGAAGAACCCTGGTGATCCATGTTCCCCATGATCCATGCTGGGAAGACACTCATCGCTTTTCCTGCCCCTGCCAGTGACATGATTTGGCATTGAAAAACATGAGTGTCTAGGCATGGGGCAGT
>NW_026992752.1:0-33790 GCF_028769735.1 Zonotrichia leucophrys gambelii
TTTTTCCTGATTTTTCCCATTATTTTTCCCCTGATTTTTCCCATTATTTTTCCTGTTTTTTCCCTGATTTTTCCCTGATTTTTCCCATTATTTTTTCCCAATTTCCCCATTAATTTCCATTATTTTTTCCCATTTTTCCCATTATTTTTCCTATTTTTTCCCTGATTTTTCCCATTATTTTTCCCATTATTTTTCCTATTTTTTCCCTGATTTTTCCCATTATTTTTTCCCTGATTTTTCCCATTATTTTTCCCATTATTTTTCCTATTTTTTCCCTATTTTTCCCATTATTTTTCCCATTATTTTTCCTATCTTTTTCCTGATTTTTCCCTGATTTTTCCCACTTTTTCCTTGATTTTTCCCTGATTTTTCCATTATTTTTTCCCTGATTTTTCCCATTATTTTTCCCATTATTTTTCCCTGATTTTTCCCATTATTTTTCCCATTATTTTTCCTATTTTTCCCTGATTTTTCCCATTATTTTTCCCATTATTTTTCCTATTTTTTCCCTGATTTTTCCCATTATTTTTCCCTGATTTTTCCCATGATTTCTGTTATTTCCAGGATCCAGTTTGCCTGCTCCGTGTGCAAGTTCCGCACTCTGGACGAGGCCGAGATCCGGCGGCACCTGGAGAGCAAATTCCACCGGGAGACGCTGCGCTACATCGGCACCAAGCTCCCGGACAAAACCGTGCAGTTCCTGCAGGTGGGGCACCAAAATCCGGAATTTCCATGGAATTCTGGCCTGGAGGAAAATTCCAGAACTTTCGGGATTTTTTTCCGATTTTTTTCCGGCTTTTTTGGGGCATTTTTAGGTCAAAATTTGAATTTTTTCTGATTTTTTTCTGAATTTTTTCAAATTTATTTTGAATATTTTTAGGGTTTTTTTCCCCTTATTTTTCAGGATTTTTTAGGATTTTCCCAAGTTGAATATTTAGGATTTTTGGGATTTTTTTGGGAGTTTTTAGGTGAAAATTCAGATTTTTTGCGGTATTTTTTCAATTATTTTTCAGGATTGATATGAGATTTTTTGGACGGATTTTTCCAGGATTTTTTGGGGAATTTTTGGGTATTTTTTTGGGATTTTTTTGGGTTTTTTCCATCCCACCGGGAGACGCTGCGCTACATCGGCACCAAGCTCCCGGACAAAACCGTGCAGTTCCTGCAGGTGGGGCACCAAAATCCGGAATTTCCATGGAATTCCGGGCTGGGGGAAAATTCCACAACTTTCGGGATTTTTTACAGGGAGTTTTTAGGTGAAAATTTGAATTTTTTCTGATTTTTTTCTGATTTTTTGGGAATTTTTGTGGAATTTTTTGTGATTTATTTTGAATTTTTTAAGGTTTTTTCTCCTTATTTTCAGGGTTTTTCCAAGTTGAATATTTAGGATTTTTCAGGATTTTTTTCAGTTTTTTTTCCAGCTTTTTTGGGGCTTTTTTAGGTCAAAATTTGAATTTTTTCTGATTTTTTTCTGAATTTTTTCAAATTTATTTTGAATATTTTTAGGGTTTTTTTCTCCTTATTTTTCAGGATTTTCCCAAGTTGAATATTTAGGATTTTTTGGGAATTTTTCCAGCTTTTATGCGGCATTTTTATGTGAAAATTTGAATATTTTGTGATTTATTTTGATTTTTTTTAGGTTTTTTTCCATTATTTTTCAAGATTTTTTTTAGAGATTTTTCCAAGTTGAATATTTGTGAATTTTGGGGATTTTTTCAGAACAGGAAGAGGAAAATCAATGTTTTATTTCCATTTTTGCCATTTTTATTCCCATTTTTGCCATTTTTATTCCCATTTTATTCCCGTTTTTCCCTGGTTTTTCCATGATTTTTGCCCAATTTTCCATTTTGTATTCCCAATTTCCCATTTTTATTCCCATTCTCCAGGTACATCGTGAACAGGAACAGGAAAATCGATGTTTATTCCGTTTTTCCATGTTTTCTCCGCATTTTTCCCGTTTTATCTCAGATTTCCATTTTTATTCAAATTTCCCATTTTCCAGGAGTACATTGTGACAGAACAGGAATATCAATGGTTTTATTCCATTTTTGCCATTTTTATTCCCATTTTATTCCCATTTTTCCCTGTTTTCTCCCCAGATTTTCCCAATTTCCCATTTTTATTCCCAATTTCCCATTTTTATTCCCATTTTCCAGGAGTACATCGTGAACAGGAACAGGAAAATCGATATTTTATTCCCATTTTTGCCATTTTTATTCCCATTTTTCCATGTTTTCTCCCCAGATTTTCCCAAATTTCCCATTTTCACTCCATATTTTCCCATCTTCCCCAAATTTCCCATTTTTATTCCCAATTTCCCATTTTTATCCCCATTTCCCAGGAGTACATCGTGAACAGGAACAGGAAAATCGATGTTTTATTCCCATTTTTGCCATTTTTATTCCCATTTTATTCCCGTTTTTCCCTGTTTTCTCCCCAGATTTTCCCAATTTCCCATTTTTATTCCCAATTTCCCATTTTTATTCCCAATTTCCCATTTTTATTCCCATTTTTATCCCATTCCCAGGAGTACATCGTGAACAGGAACCGGAAGATCGAGCGGCGCCGGCAGGAGCTGACGGACAAGGAGGGGAACAAACCCAGGGCCGACCCCTTCAAGGGTGCGCATTCCGGAATTTGGGGAATTTTTTGGGAATTTTTGGGAAATTTTTTAGGAATTTTTGGGGGAATTGTCGGGAATTTTTAGGGATTTTTTTAGGAATTTTTAGGGTTTTTTTTAGGAATTTTTAGGGATATTTTTAGGAATTTTTGGGGAATTTTTAGGGAATTTTTAGGGATTTTTTTAGGAATTTTTAGGGATTTTTTTTAGGAATTTTTAGAGATTTATTTTAGGAATTTTTGGGGGAATTGTAGGAATTTTTAGGGATTTTTTGGGGAATTTTTAGGGATTTTTTTAGGAATTTTTAGGATTTTTTAGGAATTTTTGGGGATTTTTTTAGGAATTTTTGGGGGTATTGTAGGGAATTTTTTGGGATTTTTTTAGGAATTTTTAGGGATTTTTTAGGAATTTTTAGGGAATTTGTAGGAATTTTTAGGAATTTTTTTAGGAATTTTTAGGGATTTTTCAGGAATTTTTAGGGATTTTTTTAGGATTTTTGTTAGGAATTTTGGGGAATTGTAGGAATTTTTAGGATTTTTTTAGGGATTTTTTTGGGAATTTTTGGGGAATTGTAGGGAATTTTTAGGGATTTTTATAGGAATTTTAGGGATTTTGATTTAGGAATTTTTGGGAATTTGTAGGGAATTTTTAGGGATATTTTTAGGAATTTTTGGGGAATTGTAGGGAATTTTTAGGGATTTTTTGTTTAGGATTTTTAGGAATTTTTTTAGGGATTTTTGGGATTTTTTGGAATTTTGGGGGAATTGTAGGGAATTTTTAGGGATTTTTTTTTAGGAATTTTTGGGGAAGGTTGTAGGGAATTTTTAGGGATTTTTTCAGGAATTTTAGGGATTTTTTTAGGAATTTTTGGGGGAATTGTAGGGAATTTTTAGGGATTTTTTTAGGAATTTTTGGGGAAATGTGAAGGGAATTTTTAGGGATAGAATTTTTTTTAGGGATTTTTAGGGAGTTTGGTTGGTTTGGATTTAGGATTTTAGGGATTTTTTGGAAGGGATTTTTGGGGATTTGGGAGGAATTTTGTATGGGATTTTGTTAGGGATTGTTTTTAGGATTTTTTTAGGATTTTGGGGGAATTGTAGGGAATTTTTAGGGATTTTTTAGGGATTTTTTAGGGATTTTTGGGGGAATTGTAGGAATTTTTGGGGGAATTACAGGAATTTTTAGAGATTTTTTAAGGATTTTTTGGGGGGAATTATAGGAAATTTTTAGGGATTTTTTAGGAGTTTTTAGGGATGTTTTTAGGGATTTTGGGGGGAATTGTAGGGAATTTTTAGGGATTTTTTTTAGGAATTTTTGGGGGAATTGTAGGGAATTTTAGGGATTTTTGAGGAATTTTCGGGAATTTTTAGGGATTTGGGGGAATGTAGGGATTTTTAGGGATTGGTTTTAGGAATGTTGTAGAGGAATTGTAGGGATTTTTAGGGATTTTTTGGGAATTTTTGGGGGAATTGTAGGGAATTTTTAGGGATTTTTTTACAAATTTTTGGGGCAATTGTAGGGAATTTTTAGGGATTTTGTTGGGAATTTTTGGGGAAATTGTAGGGAATTTTTAGGGATTTTTTTGGAATTTTTAGGGAATTTTTTAGGAATTTTTGGGGGAATTATAGGGAATTCTTAGGGATTTTTTTTTAGGAATTTTTAGGGTTTTTTTAGGAATTTTTGGGGGAATTGTAGGGAATTTTTAGGGATTTTTTGGAATTTTTAGGGATTTTTTTGGGAATTTTTGGGGGAATTGTAGGGAATTTTTAGGGATTTTTTTAGGAATTTTTGGGGGAATTGTAGGGAATTTTTAGGGATTTTTTTTAGGAATTTTTAGGGATTTTTTTAGGAATTTTTGGGGGAATTGTAGGGAATTTTTAGGGATTTTTTAGGGATTTTTTTAGGAATTTTTGGGGGAATTGTAGGGAATTTTTAGGGATTTTTTTAGGAATTTTTGGGGGAATTGTAGGGAATTTTTAGGGATTTTGTATGAATTTTAGGGGTTTTTGTGAGGGATTTTTAGAAATTTTGGGGAATTGTAGGGAATTTTTAGGGTTTTTTTTAGGAATTTTTAGGGATTTTTTTAAGAAACTTTTGGGGAATTTTCAGGAAAGTTTTGGGAATTTCTTGGGAATTTTTTGGCAACTTTCTGGGGGGAATTTTTGGGAGAACTTTCTGGGAGTTTTGGGGGATTGTTGGGAGAAATTTGAGGAAATCTTTGGGAATTTTCTGGGAATGTTGGGGGAATTTTTTGGGTTTACTTTTAGGGGAGAATTTTGGGGAACTTTTGGGGGGATTTTTTTTGTTTTTAATTTTTGGGGATCTTTTTGGTAATTTCTTGGGAATTCTGGGGGGGAAACTTTGGGAATTCTCAGGGAACTTTTTGGAATTTTCTGGGAATTTTGAGGAAATCTTTGGGGAATTTTCTGGGGATTTGGGGGGGAATGGTTTTGGTTTGGGGTTTTTTGTTTTCTTTTTAATTTTGGGGGAACTTTTTGGGAACTTCCGGGGAAATTTTGGGGGGGAATTTTGGAAAGTGTTTCAGGAAATTTGGGGGAATTTTTTGGAAAAATTTGGGGGATTTTTTTCAAATTTCTGGGGAATTTTTGGGAAATTTTTCTGGGAATTTTTGGGGAATTTTCTGGGGATTTTTTTGTTTTGTTTTTCAATTTATGGGAGATTTTCTGGGGATTTTTTTCTAAATTTTTTGGGAGTTGGATCGGGGCTGGTTTTTTTTCCTCCTGCCCCAGATCCATGGAATTGATGGAATTTTTGGGGAAAATTTTCTGGGATTTTTTGAGAAACTTTTCTGGGAATTTTGAGGGGAATTTTCTGGGGATTTTGGGGGGGATTTTTTAGAAATTTTTGGGGAATTTTCAGGGAACTTTTTGGAACCATTTTGGGGATAATTTCTGGGGAATTTTCTGAGAGTTTTGGGGGATTTTTTTAAAATTTTTATGGAATTTTTTGGGAATTTCCTGGGAATGTTCGGGGGGAATTTTGGGAAGCAATTTGAGATTTTTCAGGGAACTTTTTGGGACCATTTTGGGGATAATTTCTGGGGAATTTTCTGAGAATTTTGGGGGATTTTTTTTAAATTTTTGTGGAATTTTTTGGGAACTTTCTGGGATATTTGGGGGGAATTTTGGGAAGCGGTTTGAGATTTTTCAGGGAACTTTTTGGGGCCATTTTGGGGATAATTTCTGGGGAATTTTCTGGAATTTTCCCGCTCAGGGATCGGCCAGGAGCATTTCTTCAAGCGCATCGAGGCCGCGCATTGCCTGGCGTGCGACATGCTGATCCCGGCGCAGGGCCCGCTGCTGCAGAGACACCTGAGATCCAATGAGCACAACCGGAGCCGCAGGGTGAGGGATAAACTGGGTTAGATGGGATAGAAATGGGTAAATGGGATTAGAATGGAGTAAACTGGGGTTAGACTGGGGTTAAACTGGGTTAGACTGGGGTTAGATGGGTTTATCCCAGGGCCCGCTGCTGCAGAGACACCTGAGATCCACCGAGCACAACCGCAGCCGCAGGGTGAGGAACTGGGATAAACTGGGATAAACTGGGATATAAACTGGGATATAAACTGGGGTTAGACTGGGGTTAAACTGGGGTTAGACTGGGTTATCCCAGGGCCCGCTGCTGCAGAGACACCTGAGATCCACCGAGCACAACCGCAGCCGCAGGGTGAGGAACTGGGATAAACTGGGATAAACTGGGAGAAACTGGGATATAAACTGGGATAAACTGGGGTTAGACTGGGGTGAGCTCCTGCAGAGACACCTGAGATCCGCTGAGCACAACCGCAGCCGCAGGGTGAGGGAGAAACTGGGATAGACTGGGAGAAACTGGGAGAAACTGGGATAAACTGGGGTTAAACTGGCCCTAAACTGGGTTAGACTGGGGTTAAACTGGGGTTAGACTGGGTTATCCCAGGGCCCGCTGCTGCAGAGACACCTGAGATCCAATGAGCACAACCGCAGCCGCAGGGTGAGATGGGGTTAAACTGGGATAAACTGGAGAACTGGGTGACTGGTAATGATAAACTGGGTTAGACTGGTAACTGGGTTGATGTATCCTGGCACTTCGCAGAACACCTGAGATCGGCTGAGCACAACCGCAGCCGCAGGGTGAGGGGAGAAACTGGGATAGACTGGGAGAAACTGGGATAAACTGGGGTTAGACTGGGTTAGACTGGGTGCTGTTAAACTGGGGTTAGACTGGGTTATCCCAGGCCCGCTGCTGCAGAGACACCTGAGATCCGCAGAGCACAGCCGCAGCCGCAGGGTGAGGGATAAACTGGGTAAACTGGGATATAAACTGGGGTTAGAATGGGTTAAACTGGCCCTAAACTGGGTTAGACTGGGGTTAGACTGGGTTATCCCAGGGCCCGCTGCTGCAGAGACACCTGAGATCCGCTGAGCACAACCGCAGCCGCAGGGTGAGCAACTGGGATAAACTGGGAGAAACTGGGATATAAACTGGGATAAACTGGGGTAAACTGGGGTTAGACTGGGTTAAACTGGGATAAACTGGCCCTAAACTGGGGTTAGACTGGGTTATCCCAGGGCCCGCTGCTGCAGAGACACCTGAGATCCGCCGAGCACAACCGCAGCCGCAGGGTGAGGAACTGGGATATAAACTGGGTTAGACTGGGGTTAGACTGGGTTAGACTGGGTTAAACTGGGTTAGACTGGGATAAACTGGGGTTAAACTGGGGTTAGACTGGGGTGAGGTCCTGCAGAGACACCTGAGTTCCACAGAGCACAACCGCAGCCGCAGGGTGAGGGCTTAAACTGGAATTCCCAGAATTTCGGATTGTTTCAATGTTTACCTGGAATTGCGGATTTCTGGATTTTTCCAAATTTTTCCCTGGAATTGCAGATTTCGGGATTTACCAATTTCCTCTGGAATTTCAGAATCGGTATTTATCCAATCTCCTGGGATTCTCAGAATTTGGATTTTTCTTGGAATTGCCGGAATTCTGGGATTTATCAATTCTTCTCTGGAAATCCGGATATGTGGGATTTTTACCTCGGATTCCCGTATTGTGGGATTTTCAATATTTCCTCGGAATTCCGGATTTCTGGGATGTTTCCTCTGGAATCGGAATTTCTGGATTTTTCGATTTCCCTGAATTCGGATTCCATTTCCCAGCTGGCAGGAGGTTCAGAGACGATCTGCACGTGGCCAAGAGCGTCCGAACAACGATAAAATCGTGCGGATGCTGGGGATAAACTGCAGGTTTAAATCTGGGAAATGGGATTCTCACTGGGATTGTTCCGGGACTTCCCAAAGAATTCCCACCAAAAACCGAATTCGCAAAATCCAAAAATCATGATACTCCAAATCCAGAAAAATCCCAAATCAAAAATCCCAAAAATTGCACAATATCCAAAAACAATTATGTCCCTAGATCCAGAATGACACAAAAATCCAAAAAACGAAACTCAGGAATTCAAAACCCAAAAAATCTCCAAAACCTCTCAAAAATCCCAAATTCCCAAAAATTAAAAGAAATCCAAAATTCCCCAAAATCCCCAAATCCCAATAATTTAAAGAAAGAAAATTCCAAAAGTCCCACAAATGTGCAGAAATTCCTAAAAATTTCCTGAACAACAAAACATTGTTAGGATGTGGATAACTGCGGTAAACTGGGAATTTGGGGATTCATCACCTCGGGATTATCGCTTCCGGGCCCCTTCCCAAAAATCCCCCAGAAACCGGATTACGCAAAAAAAATCCAAAAATCCCCCAGTTTCCAAAAATCAAAACTGTGTCTCAAATGCAAAATCCGAAAAATTCCACAAAATCCGATAAAAACAAAACACCAAGAAATTCAAAATTCCCAAAATGATTCCCAAATCAATGTTGTCCAAATCCCAAATTCCACAAAATCCTAAACAAAACACCAAAAATTCCAATATTCCAAAAATTTCTCCAAACAAAACCCCCCGATAAAATCCGAAAAATTTAAAAAACTACAAAAAACTGGCCAAAAAATCGTTCAAATTCCCAAATATAAAAAATAAATCCCAAAGTCACACAAAGAATGCCACAGAAATTTCACAAAATTCCTTTTGCATCAGGTGGTGAGAATCCTGCAGGTAAATCCTGGGAAATTGGGAATTCTCTGTGCCCAGGGATCCTTCCCAAAAAAATTCCACAAAAATCCCACCAAAAAATCCCAGAAATATCAAAAAAATTCCCACAAAAACCAACAAAAAAAAAAAAAAAAATTCCCCCCAAATTCCCAAAAACTTCCCCAAAGATTAAAAAAAAAATCCCCAATATTCCCACAAAAAAAAAAATTCCCCCTGAAAAATCTCCACAAAAATCTCCCCCAAAAAAATCGCCAAAAAAAATTAAAAATATACCCCAAAAATGTCAAAAAAATCCCACAAAAATTCCCCAAAAAAATCACAAAAATTCACTGAAAAAATTCCCCAAATTCCCAAAAAAGTCCCCCCAAAATTCCCCAAAAATTCCACAAAAAAATCCCAGAAATATCCAAAAAATTCCCACAAAAACCAACGAAATAAAAAATAAAAAAAAATCCCCCCAAATTCCCAAAAACTTCCCCAAAGATAAAAAAAAATCCCCCAAAATTCCCACAAAAAATCCAAAAAAAATCCCCCTGAAAAATCTCCACAAAAATCTCCCCAAAAAATCGCCCAAAAAAATTAAAAATATACCCAAAAAATGTCAAAAAATTCCCAAAAACATCCCCCAAAAAAATCACAAAAATTCACTGAAAAAATTCCCCAAAATTTCCCAAAACTCCCACAAAAATCTCCGAAAAAATTCCCAAAGAATTCCACAAAAACCCCCCAAAAACTCCAAAAAAATCCCCAAAAAAACTCCAAAAAATCCCGCAAAAATTCCCAAAAAAAGCTCAAAAGCCCCCCCAAAAATTCCCAAAAAATTCCCCGAGAATCCTCCCAAAAATTCCTAAAAAATTTCCCCAAACTATTCCCTAAAAATTCAGTTTTCCTCTTTTTTTATGTTTTATTGTCCCTTTTTTGAGAGTTTTTTTGGTCTTTGTGAATTTTGCCAATTTGGGAAATTTTTTTACCCTTTTTTTTCACTTTTCTGGGATTTCAGCATTCCCAGAGCCCAATCCCAAAAAAATCCGGAATTTTTCCCATTTTTTCCTGATTTCTTCACCCCCTCTTCCATTTTTTGTCCTTTTTCCAGGGATTTTGCCACTTTTGGGCTTTTTTGGGGAATTTTTCCCAATTTTTTTAGGAAATTTTTTCTCAATTTTTGGAGAGATTTTTTCCCAAATTTTTTGGAGGAATTTTTTCCCAATTTTTGGGGGCATTTTTCCCAACTTTTGGATGGATTTTTTCCCAGTTTTTTGGGAAATTTTTTCTCAATTTTTGGGAGGTTTTTTTCCCATTTTTTTGGAAATTTTTCCCAATATTTTGGGGGGAATTTTTCCCAATTTTTGGATGGATTTTTTTCCCAGTTTTTTGGGAATTTTTTCCATTTTTAAGGGAAATTTTTTCCCAATATTTGGGGAATTTTCCCCGATTTTGGGAGGATTTTTTTCCCAATTTTGGGGAGATTTTTTTCCCAATTTTTTTGGAGGAATTTTCCCCAATTTTTTGGGTGAACTTCTCCCAATTTTTTGGGGAATTTTTTACCAATGTTGGGGGAATTTTTTCCCAATTTTTTGGGGAAATTTTCCCTCAATTTTTTTGAGATTTTTTCCCAATTTTTTGGGGATTTTTTCCCAGTTTTGGGGGGAATTTTTTTCCCAATTTTTAAGAGAATTTTTTCTAAATTTTTTTTTTCTTTTGAGATTTTTTTCCCAATTTTTTGGGGAATTTTTCCCAATTTTTGGGGGAAAATTTTTCCCAATTTTTTAAGGGATTTTTTTTTTTTTCAATTTTTTGGGAATTTTTTCCCTTTTTTTTCCCTCCTCTGCATTAAAGCAAAAATTCCCTTCGGACCCATTCAGGAATTTTAGGAATTTTTGGAAATTTCAAAGAATTTTGGGAATTTTGAGCAGCTCCAGCCCCAAATCCCCATCCCAGGACTCCAAACACCCCTAAAATTCCCCAAAATCCCCCAAAATTTGAATTTTTCCCCCTGGTGAGCACCGGAAGTGGGGGCGGGGCCGGGAATTCCGGGATTTTCCGGAACGTTCCGGGCAGGATCGGCCGCGGCATCGGAGGCGCCTCCGGAGGATTCCCGGCGGGAGAAGCTCCGAGATCCCAAAAAAATCCCCAAAAAAATCCCAAAAATTCCTCCCCGATCCCAAAAGTTTGGGGTCAACCCAGGCTGGGAAAAGTTGGAAAAATGGGAAAAAAAGGGAAAAAAGTGGGAAAAGCGATGCCTGTGCCTCTGGGTCTGGGAAAATGGGATTTGCAGGCGGAAAAACGGGAATGTGGCTCCCAAAAACTGGGAATGTGGATCCCAAAATATTGGGAATGTGGATCCCAAAATATTGGGAATGTGGATCCCAAAAACTGGGAATGTGGATCCCAAAACATTGGGATTTTGGATCCCAGGAAGATGGACCTCAGGTCCAGGGAAAAATGGGAATTTGCATCCCAAAATTGGGATTTTGCATCCCAAAAAATGGACTTTGGATCATGGGAAGACGGACCTGGAGTCCTGGGAAAAGGATCAATTTTGGATCCCAGAAAATGGGATTTGCAGCCGGAAAAACGGGAATTTGGATCCCAAAAAAACCTGGGAATGTGGATCCTGAAAAATGGGAATTTGGATCCTGGGAAGACGGACCGCAGGTCCTGGGAAAAATGGGATTTTTGGATCCCAAAAAATGGGATTTGGATCCCAAAAAAGGGACTTTGGAGTCCAAGGAAAGAAAGGATTTTGGATCCTGGGAAGATGGACCTGGAGTCCTGGGAAAATGGGATTTTGGATCCCAAAAAAAATGGGATTGGGATCCCAAGAAGAACCTGGAAAAGTGACCTTAAACCCTGGGAAAAGGGACGTTGGATCCCAGGAAAAACGGGATTTTGGATCATGGGAAGACGGACCTGGAGTCCAGGGGAAAATGGGATTTAGGTCCCAAAAAATGGGATTTGCATCCCAAAAAAATGGGATTTGCATCCCAAGGAAAAGGAGCTTGGATCCCAATGGAAGGGACGCTGGATCCCAGGAAAAAAAAAGGGATTTTGGATCATGGGAAGACGGACCTGGGGTCCTGGGAAAAATGGGATTTGGATCCCAAAAAATGGGATTTGGATCCCAAGAAGAGGGAGCTTGGACCCTGGGAGAAAAAGGACGTTGAGTCCTGGGAAAATGGGATTTTGGATCCCAAAAAATGGGATTTGGATCCCAAAAATGGGAATTTGGATCCCAAAAAAAGGACGCTGGATCCCAAGAAGAGGAACTTTGGATCCTGGGGAAAAAAGGACCGTGGGTCCTGGGAAAAAATGGGATTTGGATCCCAGAAAAAAATGGGATTTGGATCCCAAAAAAAGGGACTTTGGATTCCAAGGAAAAAGGATTTTGGATCCCAAGAAGACGGAGCAGGGGAAAAAGGACCTGGGGTCCTGGGAAAAATGGGATTTGGATCCCAAAAATGGGATTTGGATCCCAGTGGGAAGGACACTGGATCCCAGGAAAAAAAATGGATTCTGGATCCCAGGAAGAGAAAAAATCCTGGGGAAAAGGGAGACTGGATCCTGGGGAAAATGGGATTTTGGATCCCGGGAAGATGGACCTGGAGTCCTGGGAAAAATGGGATTCGGATCCCAGAAAAAAATGGGATTTGGATCCCAAAAAAAGGATGCTGGATCCCAAGAAGAGGAACTTTGGATCCCAGGGCCTGGGGAAAGGAAAGGACCGTGGGTCCTGGGAAAAAATGGGATTTGGATCCCAAAAAAAGGGACTTTGGAGTCCAAGGAAAATGGATTTTGGATCCTGGGAAGACGGACCTGGAGTCCTGGGAAAAATGGGATTTGGATCCCAAAAAATGGGATTTGGATCCTGGGAAAAATGGGAGTTGGATCCCAGGAAAAGAAGGGATTTTGCATCCGAAGGAAAAGGACTTTGGATCCTGGGAAAACGGACCTGGAGTCCTGGGAAAATGGGATTTGGATCCCTAAAAAAGGGACTTTGGAGTCCAAGGAAAAAGGACTTTGGATCCTGGGAGAAATGGGATTTGGATCCCAAGAAGAGACCCCAAATCCTGGGAAAAGGGAGCTGGATCCCAGGAAAAATGGGATTGTGGATCCCAGGAAAAATGGGATTTTGGATCCCGGGAAGATGGACCTCAGGTCCGGGGGAAAATGGGATTTGGATCCCAGGAAAAGGACCGGGAATCCTGGGAAAAAGGGAGCTGGATCCCAGGAAAAATGGGAATTTGGATCCTGGGAAAAGAAGGGATTTTGGATCCCAAAAATGGGATTTGGATCCCCAGAAGAGGAACACTGGATTCCGGGATGAAGGGACACTGGATGCCAGGAAAAGAAGGTACGTTGGATCCTGGGGAAAATGGGAATTTTGATCCCAAAAAATGGGATTTTGCATCCCAAAAAATGGACTTTGGATCCTGGGAAGATGGACCTCAGGTCCAGGGAAAAATGGGATTTTGGATCCCAAAAAAATGGGATTTGGATCCCAAGAAGAACCTGGAAAAGTGACCTTAAATCCTGGGAAAAGGGACGTTGGATCCCAGGAAAAACGGGATTTTGGATCCTGGGAAGATGGACCTTGGGTCCAGGGAAAAATGGGATTTTGGATCCCCAAAAAATGGGATTTCGATCCCAGAAAAACGGGAATTTTGATCCCAAAAAATGGGATTTGGATCCCAAAAAATGGACTTTGGATCCTGGGAAGATGGACCTCAGGTCCAGGGAAAAATGGGATTTTGGATCCCCAAAAAAATGGGATTTGGATCCCAAAAGAAGGGATTTGGATCCCAGGAAAAGTGACCCCAAATCCTGGGAAAAGAAGGAATTTGGATCCCAAGATGAGGATCACTGGGTGCCAGGAGAAGAAGGTACGTTGGATCCCAGGGAAAATGGGATTTGGATCACAAAAAATGGGATTTTGGATCCCAAGAAAAAGGACCTTGAATCGTGGGAAAAGGGACTTGGATCCCAGGAAAAATGGGAATTTGGGACCCAAAAAATGGGATTTGGAGTCCAAAAAAAAAGAACTTTGGATCCTGGGAAGCCGGACCTGGAGTCCAGGGGAAAATGGGATTTGCATCCCAAAAATGGGATTTGCATCCCAAGGAAAAGGACCTTGGATCCCAATGGAAGGGACGCTGGATCCCAGGGAAAAAAAGGGATTTTGGATCATGGGAAGACGGAGCTCAGGTCCTGGGGAAAATGGGATTTGGATCCCAAAAAATGGGATTTGGATCCCAAAAAAAGGACACTGGATCCCAAGAGGAGGGACTTTGGATCCTGGGGAAAAAGGACCGTGGGTCCTGGGAAAATGGGATTTGGATGCCAGGAAAAAATGGGATTTGGATCCCAAAAAAAGGGATTTTGGAGTCCAAGGAGAAAGAACTTTGGATCCTGGGAATACGGACCTGGAGTCCTGGGAAAAATGGGATTTTGGATCCCAAAAAATGGGATTTGGATCCCAAAAAATGGGATTTTGGATCCTGGGAAAATGGGATTTGGATCCCTGGAAACGCCGCCTTAAGTCCTGGGAAAAATGGGATTTTGGATCCCAAAAAATGGGATTTTGGATCCCAAAAAATGGGATTTTGGATCCTGGGAAAATGGGATTTGGATCCCTGGAAACGCCGCCTTAAGTCCTGGGAAAAATGGGATTTTTGATCCCAAAAAATGGGATTATGGATCCCGGGACGACGGAACCTCAGGTCCAGGGGAAAATGGGATTTGGATCCCAAAAAAAGGGATTTTGGAGTCCAAGGAGAAAGAACTTTGGATCCTGGGAATACGGACCTGGAGTCCTGGGAAAAATGGGATTTTGGATCCCAAAAAATGGGATTTTGGATCCTGGGAAAATGGGATTTGGATCCCTGGAAACGCCGCCTTAAGTCCTGGGAAAAATGGGATTTTGGATCCCAAAAAAAAGGATTTGGGATTCCAGGAAGATGGACCGTGGATCCTGGGAAAATTGGGATTTGGATCCCAGGAAAAGAAGGGACTTTGGATCCCAAAAATGGGATTTTGGATCCTGGGAAAAGTGACCCTAAATCCCGGGAAAAGGGCACCTTGGATCCTGGGAAAAAAAGAGATTCTGGATCCCAAAAAAAAAAAGGGATTTTGGACCCTGAAAAGACGGAATTTGGATCCCAAAAGAAGAGACTTTGGATCTGGGAACAGCAGGGACTTGGATCCCAAAAAATGGGATTTTGGATCCCAAAAAATGGGATTTTGGTTCCTGGGAAAAAGAGATTCTGGATCCCAAAAAATGGGATTTTGGTTCCTGGGAAAAAGAGATTCTGGATCCCAAAAAAAGGGATTTTGGATCCCGGGAAAACGGATTTTGAAGAAGGATGGACCCAAAAGAGAGGACATTGGATCTCGGGAAAAGCAGGGATTTGGGATCCAAAAAAAGGGATTTGGGATCCAAAAAAGGGATTTGGGATCCAAAAAAGGGATTTGGGATCCAAAAAAAGGGATTTGGGATCAAAAAAAGGGATTTGGGATCCAAAAAAAGGGATTTGGGATCCTGGCAAAAGCAGGGACTTTGAGCCTGGAATTGGCTGTGTGGGATGGGATCATTCCCAAATCCCAGTCTGGGATGGGACCATTCCCATTTTCCCAGTTAATCCCATTATCCCAGACCAGTCATTCCCAGTAATCCTTTTATCCCAGTAATTCCCATTTTTCCAATAATTTTCATTATCCCAATAATTCCCATTATTCCAGACCAGTAATTCCCAATAATTCCCATTATCCCAATAATTCCCATTTTTTCCGTAATTCCCATTATCCCAGACCAGTAATTCCCATTATCCCAATAATTCCCATTATCCCAGTAATTCCCATTATCCCAGTAATTCCCATGATCTCAGACCAGTTATTCCAAATAATTCCCAATATTCTCAGTATTCCCAATATCCCACACCAGTAATTCCCATTATCCCAGTAATTCCCATTATCCCAGACCAGTAATTCCCATTTTTTCCGTAATTCCCATTATCCCAATAATTCCCAGTATTCCAGACCAGTCATTCCCACTAATTCCCGTTATCCCAATAATTCCCATTATCCCAATAATTCCCATTATCCCAGTCATTCCCACTGTCCCACACCAGTAATTCCCAGTAATTCCCATTATCCCATTAATTCCCATTATCCCAGACCAGTAATTCCTAATAATCCCTTTATCCCACTAATTCCCATTTTCCCAATAATTCTCATTATCCCAGTAATTCCCACTAACCCAGCTATTCCCAGTTATTCCCATTATCCCAGATCAATAATTCCCATTTTCCCAATAATTTTCATTATCCCAGTAATTCCCATGATCTCAGACCAGTTATTCCAAATAATTCCCAATATTCTCAGTATTCCCATTATCCCAGACCAGGAATTCCTCTTACCCCAATAATTCCCAGTATTCCCAGTAATTCCCATTATCCCACACCAGTAATTCCCAATAATCCTTTACACCAGTAATTCCCATTTTTCCAATAATTTTCATTATCCCAATAATTCCCATTATTCCAGACCAGTAATTCCCAATAATTCCCATTATCCCAATAGCTCTCATTATCTCAATAATTCCCACTAATTCCCAGTAATTCCTATTATCCCGTTAATTCCCATTATCCCAGACCAGTAATTCCCAATAATTCCCATTATCCCAGTCATTCCCACTATCCCACACCAGTAATTCCCATTTTTCCAATAATTCTCATTATTCCAGACCAGTAATTCCCACTATCCCAGCAATTCCCAGTATCCCACACCAGTATTCCCAGTATTCCCCAATTTTTCATTTTCTCCCTCAATTTCCCCTGGTTTCACTCAAATTTCCCATTTTCTTCATCCCAATTTTCCCAAATTTTTAATGGGTTTTTCCCCCTCAATTTTCCATGTTTTTTCCCCGTTTTCCCCAATTTTCAATGGGGTTTTTCCCCATTTTTCCATGGTTTTTTCCCCCACCAGTTTTCTCTGTTTCTCCCTTATTTTCCATGGTTTTCCCTCCAAATTTCCCTGTTTCCCCCAAATTTCAATGTTTTCTCCCCCCATTTTTCCCTTTTCCCCCCATTTTTCCCCAAAATCCCCTTTTTTCCCAAATTTTCCCCTTTTCCCCCAGATTTCCATGGTTTTCCCCCCAATTTTCCCCCCAAATTTTCAATATTTTTCCCCCAATTTCCCTTGTTCCTCTGCCAAATTTCCATTATTTTTTCCCAAATTTTCCCATTTTCCCCCAAATTTCCCTGGTTTTCCCCCCAAATTTTCCCCCCAAATTTTCAATATTTTTCCCCCCCAAATTTCCATTATTTTTTCCCCCAATTTTCCCATTTCCCCCCATGTTTACCCCCAATTTTCCCTTGTTTTTCCCTCCATTTTCCATAGATTTTCCCCCAAATTTCCCTGATTTTCACTAATTTCCATTTTTTTCCCCCAAAATTCCCATTTTCCCCCATTTTTACCCAAATTTTCCTGGTTTTCCCCCCAATTTTCCCTTTCTTATCCCCATTTTCCCCCAAATTTCCATTGTTTTTCCCCCAATTTTCCCCCCAAATTTTCAATATTTTCCCCCCTCAAATTTCCATTATTTTTTCCCCCAATTTTCCCATTTTCCCCCCCAATTTTCCCTTTCTTACCCCATTTTCCCTCAAATTTCCATTGTTTTTCCCCCAATTTTCCATAGATTTTCCCCCTAATTTCCCTGGTTTTCTCCCTGATTTTCCCTAATTTTCAATATTTCCCCCAAAATTCCCAATTTTCTCCATTTCCCCCCAAAATTCCCGTGATTTTTTCCCCCTGCAGGGTGAAGATCCCTTCACGGAAGAGCCCCAGGACGGCCCCAAAACCACGGAAATTCCGGAAAATTCCACGGAAAATTCCCAAATTCCCCAGGACGGCCCCAAATCCCAGGAATTCCTCAGGGCCCCCGGGCCCCTCCTGGTGCCCCCGTTCCTGGAGGAGCCCGAAATTCCCGAAAATCCCCAAAATTCCCAGGAAAATTCCCAAGAAAATCCCCAAAATTCCCAGGAAAATCCCGAAAATTCCCAGGAAAATTCTCAAGAAAATCCCAAAAATCCCCAGGAAAATTCCCAAGAAAATCCCAAAAATTCCCAAGAAAATTCCCAAGAAAATCCTGAAAATTCCCAAGAAAATTCACAAGAAAATCCTGAAAATTCCCAAGGAAATTCCCAAGAAAATCCCAAAAAATCCGAGGAAAATTCCCCAAAATCCCAAGAATTTGAGATTTCCCCCCAAAACCAAACTGAGGAGGAAAAAATTCCAGAAAAAATTCCAGAAAAAGAGGAAAAAACCCTGGAAAAGGAGGAGGAGAAAACCTTGGAAGAGCCCTGAGAATTCCAGGTGAGAATTCCATTAAAAAAAAATTTGGATTTTTCCAGGGTTTTTCCACCCTGGAATTGGAATTTTGGGGAGAATTCTTGGAAAATTCATTAAAATTTAAATTTTTTTTTAAATTTTTCCCATTTTTTTTCTCCTTTTCCAGGATGAAGAAGCCACAAAAGAGGAAAAAATTCCTGAATTTTCCCATTCTTGAGGAATTCTCTGCTGGAATTTGGGGCAATTTTTAGCGAAATAAAGCCCCAAAAATGGGAAAAAATAAAAAGTTGGAAGTTTGGAAAAATTCCTGACGATATTTTTCATTTTTTTCCCCAAAATTCTTCAATTTAATAAAGATTTATTCCCAAAAATTGGAATTTTTTAGCCTTTAATTTTTATTTTTTTCATTCCCAGGGAGGATTTGGGAATCTCCCATTCCAAGGGGGATTTTGGGAAGAAATTCCTGAATTTTTTTTACCCCAAAATTTCCCTTTTTTTAGCAGAATTTAAGGCTCCACCTCAGTGATTTTAATCCTTTTTTTTTCCATAAAAATTCCCAAAAAAATCCAGGAATTCTTTGTGAATTCAGAGCTGGAATTTTAAATAAATCCCTGATTTTTGGTTTCATCAAAATTCCATTTTGTTATCCCAAAAATTGATGGGAATTCACCAAAACAATTGGAATTTTGGGGGATTTTTTTTTTTAAATTGAGCTGGAATTTTTTCTGGAATTGGAATTTTGAATAAATCCCTGATTTTTGGTTTCATCAAAATTCCATTTTGTTATCCCAAAAATTGATGGGAATTCAGCAAAAAAATTGGAATTTTTTTTTTTTTAATTAAGCTCGAATTTTTTTCTGGAATTGCAATTTCCTAAGGGGGGGGGTGGGATGGTGACCCCAAAACCCCCCAAAATTTACCCAAAATATTCTAAAATTGTCCTTGGGACCCCCAAATTGTCCCCAAATTTGTCCCCAGGACCCCCAAAATGTCCCCAAATGTCACCAGAGATTCCCCAAAATGTCCCCAAAACCCCCCAAAATATCCCCAAATTTCTCCCCAGGACCCCCAAAATGTCCCCAGGGTCCTCAAAAGGTTCCCAAATTGTCCCTGGGACCCCCAAAATCCTCCCAAAAATGTCCCCAAATTGTCCTTGGGACCACTTTAAAATGTCCCCAGGACCCCCGAAATGTCCCCAAAACCCCCCAAAATTTACCCAAAATATTCTAAAATTGTCCCTGGGACCCTTCAAATGTCCCCAGGACCCCCCAAAATGTCCCCAAATTTGTCTCCAGGATCCCCAAAATGTCCCCAAATTGTCCCTGGGACCCCCAAAATCCTCCCAAAAATGTCCCCAAGACCCCCAAAAATGTCCCAGGACCCCCAAAATGTCCCCAAAGTGTCCTTGGGACCCCTTTAAAATGTCCCCAAAATGCCCCAAAATGTCCCCAAAGTGTCCCCAGGACCCCCAAAATGTCCCCAAGACCCCCCCCAGAATGTCCCCAGACACCCAAAATGTCCCCAGGACCCCCCGAAATGTCCCTGTGACCCCTCAAATGTCCCCAGACCCCCCTGTGATCCCCCCACTCAAATTTATTGTCCCCAAGACCCCCCCAAAATGTCCCCAAATTGTCCCTGGGATCCCCAGAATGTCCCCAAGGACCCCCCAGAGACCCCAAAATGTCCCCAAGGACCCCTCAAAATGTCCCCAAATTGTCCTTGGCACCCCCAAAATGTCCCCAGAACGTCCCTGGGACCCCCAAGGACCCCCCACAAAATGTCCCCAAGGGTCCCCTCAGGACCCCCCCCATTCCCGGTGTGCCCCCAAAATGTCCCCAGAGACCCCAAAATGTCCCCAGGACCCCTCAAATGTCCCCAAAGCCCCCCCAGGGACACCTCAAATGTCCCCAATCCCCCTCTGGGGTCACCCAGGACCCCCCAAAATGTCCCCAAGGACCCCCAAAGTGTCCCCAAGACCCCCCCCCAAAATGTCTCTAAAATGGGACCCCCCCAAAATGTCCCCAAATTGTTCTTGGGGTCCCCAGAATGTCCCCAAGGACCCCCCAGAGACCCCGAAATGTCCCCAAGGACCCCTCAAAATGTCCCCAAATTGTCCTTGGCACCCCCAAAATGTCCCCAGAACGTCCCTGGGACCCCCAAGGACCCCCCCAAAAGGTCCCCAAAACCCCCAAGGACCCCCCAAAATGTCCCCAAGGGTCCCCTCAGGACCCCCCCCCATTCCCGGTGTGCCCCCAAAATGTCCCCAGAGACCCCAAAATGTCCCCAGGACCCCTCAAATGTCCCCAAAGACCCCCCAGGGACCCTCAAAGTGTCCCCAAGCTCCCCCCGGTGTCACCCGGGACCCCCCAAAATGTCCCCAAGGACCCCCCTGGGACCTCCCCCATTTCCGGTGTCCCCCCCAGGACCCCCCAAAATGTCCCCAGAGGCCCCAAAATGTCCCCAAAGTGTCGCCAGGACCCCCCCAAAATGTTCCTGTGACCCCTCAAATGTCCCCAAAGACCCCCCCCCATTCCCGATATCCCCCCCAGAGTGTCCCCAAATCCCCCCGGTGTCACTCAGGACCCCCCAAAATGTCCCCAAAGCCCCCCCCGGTGAACCCAAACCCCCCAAAATGTCCCCAAGACCCCCCCGGTGTCACCCGGGACCCCCCCCCTCTATTCCCGGTGTCCCCCCAAATGTCCCCAGGACCCTCCCGGTGTCCCCCATGGCCCTCCCGGTACCCTCGGGACCCCTCAATGTCCCCTCCCGGTGTTCTCTTCACCCTCCCGGTGACCCCCCCCAATTCCCGGTGCCCCCTCCCCATTCCCGGTCCCCTCCCGGTGCCCCCCCCCGCTCTCCCTTCCTCCTCCCGGTGTCTTCCCCCCCTCCCCCTCCCCGTTATCCCATTCCCGGTGTCCCCTCCCGGTATCCCCCCCTCCCGTTCCCTCCCGTGACGTCACGCGGCGGGGCCGGCGGCGGTGGGCGTGTCCCGGTTGCGCCGTGACGTCACGCGCAGCGCGGTGAGGTCAGTGCGGCGCCGCTGCCGGACCCGCTGCCCCTCGGTGCCCGCGGCCCCCCCGCCCCCTCCCCTCCCTCCTCCTCCTCCTCCTCCGCCCCCGCCGCCGCCCCCGGCCCGCCGGGAGGGAGGGAGGGCGGCCCAGCCCGGCCCGGCCCGGCTCGGCCCCCCTCAGGTAAGAGCGGGGCCGCGGCGGGAGCGCCGGGAGGGCCGGGCCGGGCCGGGCCAGGGGAGGCGGCGGCGCTGAGGGGGAAGCGGGAGGACGGAGCGGGGACACCGGGTGGGCTTCATGGGGGTGCCGCGATTCACCAACGCCGCTTACGTCGCCCCGCCGGCGTAACCCGCATTGCGTAATGCGGCCGCTGCGTCAGGGCGGCTACGCCAAAGGCGTAAGCTGCGGCGCGGGCCCCGCCGCTGCGCCAACGCCGTAAAGGCGGGGGCGCCGCTGGCGCAAGCGCCGGGCGCGCTTCCCGCTCCGCCGTGCCTGCCGCTCTCTCCGCCGCCTCCCGGTGCGCCCGGCGGGCGATCCGCGGCCTGTCCGCCCTCACGGGGCGGCGTGCGGGCTCCGGGGGCCGCGGGGGTCGCGGCGGAGCGCCCTCCGCCCTGCGCCGCCGGGGTTACGCCGTTTGCGTAGGGCGCGGGGCGGGGCGGGCGGGGCCGCGCTACGCCGTTTGCGTAGGCGCCGTTCAGCGCCGCCTTACGCCGTTTGCGTACGAGCGGCCCTGCGCGGCGTTACGCCGTTTGCGTAGCGCCGGGCGTGCGCGGCGCGGGCGGGGCCGCCTTACGCCGTTGGCGTAGCGCGGGGCGGGGCCGGCGCGCGGGGGGCACTTCCTGCCGCCGCCATTTTGTCGCGGACCGGGAGGAAGCGGCGGCGGCTCCTGCGCGGCGGCAGCGCCGGCCCGGCCCGGCCCGGCCCGCGGTGAGTGAGCCCCGGGACGGCGCCGGCAGCGCCCGCCACGCCGGACTGGGCCGGGCACGGCAGCGCCGCTGCGGCGGAGCGAGCCCGCCCCCGTTAGGCCCAGCCCGCCCCCGTTAGGCCCAGGCCGCTCCCGCCCCGCGGGGCCGCCCCCGCCCGCTCCGTGAGGGGAGGACGCGCTGAGGGCGGCCCGGGGCGGAGGGGACTCGGCGGGCACGGCCCTGCGGCCTGTCCCGGGCCGGTTTGGAGCGTTCCCGGTGCGGTTTTGCGGAATTGCCGCGGTTTGGGGCGGGTGTGGGGAACGGTGACGTTGGAGCGCTCGGAGCTGGGAGCGCGGCGGCGCCTGAGGGGAGCGCGGAGAGCACGGAGGGGACACCGGGGCATGAGGGGACACCGGGACATGAGGGGACACCCGGAGTTTGGGGGGACGCCGGGACATGAGGGGGATACCGGGAATTTGAGGGGACACCGGGGCCTGAGGGGAGACATCGGGAGCTCGGGTTGGGAACGGGACACTGAGGGGATTTTTGGGATAGGAATGGGACACTGAGGGAATTCTTGGGTGTTTTGGGGTGTGAAGGGAGCACTGAGGGGATTTTGGGGATGGGGAGTGAACACTGAGGGGATTCACGGATGTTTTCTGATGGGAATGAGACACTGAGGGCATTCGTGGATGTTTGGAGGTGAGGAGTGAACGCTGAGGGAAATCCTGGAAGTTTTGGGGTGGGAAGAGGACGCTGAAGGGATTCATGGTTTATTTGGGATGAGGAGTGAACTCTGAGGGGATTCCCGGCATTTTTGGGATGGGAGTGAAACACTGAGAGAATTCGTGGATATTTTGGGATGAGGAGTGAACTCTGAGGGAAATTCTGGATGTTTTGGGGTGGGAATGGAACACTGAGGGAATTGCAGGGTTTTCTAGGATAGGAAGGGGTCACTGAGTGAATTCCTGGATGCTTTGGGATGAGGAGTGAACCCTGAGGGAATTCCCGGTCTATTTGGGATGAGGAGGGAGCACTGAGGGGATTCCTGGATTTTTTGGGATGGGAAGGGGACACTGAGGGAATTCCTTTTTTTTTGGGGGTATAGCAATGAAACACTGAGAGAAGTCCTGTTGTTTTTGGGGTGAGATGTGACCACTGAGCGAATTCCCATTTTCCTTGGGATGGGAATGGAGCACTGAAGGAATTCCTGGATGTTTTGGGATGGGAAGGAGACACTGAGGGAATTCCCAGATGTTTTGGAGTAGAAATTGGGAGCCTGGAGGTGTCTCAGGGATTTTGGCATTGGAATTTGGCGCCTGAGGGAATTCTCGTTTGTTTTGGGATGGGAATGGGGCACTGAGGGAATTCTTGGATGTTTTGGGGATGGGAATTGGGAGCCTGAGGTAATTCTTGGGTTTTGCAGAGTGGGAGTGGAACACTGAGGGAATTCCTGGATGTTTTGGGATGGGAAGAGGACACTGAGGGAATTCCTGGATGTTTTGGGATGGGAATGGGACACTGAGGGAATTCCTGGATGTTTTGGGATGGGGAGTGAAACTCTGAGGGTGTTCCTGGATGTTTTTGGGTAGCAAGGGAATTCCTGGTCTGTGTGGGGTGAGGAGTGAGCGCTGAGGGAAATTTGGGATTTTTGGGACGCAAAGGGGCCAGTGAGGGAATTCCTGGATGTGTTGGGGTAATGGGGAGTCCCTGAGATCATTCTTGGGATTTTAGGGATGGGAATTGGGATGCTGAGGGAGCTCCTGGGTTTTATAGGATGGGAATGGGACACTGAGGGAATTCCTGGATGTTTTGGGATGAGGATGGGACACTGAGGGAATTCCTGGATGTTTTGGGATGGGAATGGGACACTGAGGGAGTTCCCAGATGTTTCTGAGTAGGAATTGGGAGCCCGGGGGTGTCTCAGGGATTTTGGGATTGGAATTTGGCGCCTGAGGGAATTCTCGTTTGTTTTGGGATGGGAATGGGATACTGAGGGAATTCTTGGATGTTTTGGGGATGGGAATTGGGAGCCTGAGGTAATTAATGGGTTTTACAGGATGGGAGTGGAACACTGAGGGAATTGCTGGATGTTTTGGGATGGGAAGAGGACACTGAGGGAATTGCTGGATGTTTTGGGATGGGAAGAGGACACTGAGGGAATTCCTGGATGTTTTGGGATGGGAAGAGGACACTGAGGGAATTGCTGGATATTTTGGGATGGGAATGGAACACTGAGGGAATTCCTGGATATTTTGGGATGGGAATGGGGCACTGAGGGAATTCCTGGATGTTTTGGGATGGGAAGGGGACACTGAGGGAATTCCTGGATGTTTTGGGATGGGAAGAGGACACTGAGGGGATTCCTGGGTTTTATAGGATTGAAGAGGACACTGAGGGAATTGCTGGATATTTTGGGATGGGAAGAGGGCACTGAGGGAATTCCTGGATATTTTGGGATGGGGAGTGAAACTCTGAGGGTGTTCCTGGATGTTTTTGGGTAGCAAGGGAATTCCTGGTCTGTGTGGGATGAGGAGTGAGCACTGAGGGAAATTTGGGATTTTGGGACGCAAAGGGGCCATGGATTCTGGGTGGTTGGGTAATGGGATCCCTGATGATCATTCTGGGTTTAGGATGGGAATTGGGCACTGAGGGACTTCCTGGGTTTTATAGGATGGGAAGGAACTGAGGATTCCTGGGTTTTTTTGGATGCAATGAACACTGAGGAGTCCTGTTCTTTTTGGTGGAGAGTGAGCACTGAGCGAATTCCTATTTTCTTGGGATGGAAATGGAGCACTGAGGAATTCCTGGATTCTTTTGATGGGAGTGAACCTGAGGAATTCCCAGTTATTTGGGATGAGGAGGAGCACTGAGGGAATTCTTGGGTTTTATAGGATGGAAGGGGACGCTGGAGAATTCCTGAATGTTTTGAGATGGAAGAACAGAGGGGATCCTGATGTTTTGGAGAATGGCATTGAGGATTGTGATTTTGGGATGGGAATGGAGCATGAGGAATTCTTGTTGTTCTGGGGTGGGAATGGACACTGAGGGAATTCCTGGATGCTTTGGGATGAGGAGGGAACACAGAGGGAATTCCCATTTTATGGATGGGAATGGACACTGAGGAATTCCTTGTTTTTTGGGGATGGAGGGAACCCTGAGGGAATTCCCAGTTTTATAGGGTGGGAATGGAACTCTGAGGGAATTCCTGGATGTTTCAGGGTGACAGGGGAGTCACTGTAAATATTCCTGGATGTTTTAGGATGGAAATTGGGAGCCTGAGGGAATTCCTGGGTGTTTTAGGGTGGGAATGGAACTCTGAGGGAATTCCTGGAGTTGATTGAATAGGGACATGGGGAATTGCTGGGTTTTAATGATGGAATGGGACCTGAGAGATGTTGTTTTGGATGGAATTGAACCCTGAGGGAATTCCCGGTTTTTGGGATGAGGATGGAACCTGAGGGAATTCCAGTTTTTTGGATAGGATGGAGCACTGAGGGATTCTTGGGTTTTATAGGATGGGAATGGGACACTGAGGGAATTCCTGGTTGTTTTGGGATGAGGAGTGAACCCTGAGGGAATTCCCGGTTTATTTGGGATGAGGAGGGAACACTGAGGGAGTTCTTGGGTTTTATAGGATGGGAAGGGGATGCTGAGGGAATTCCTGAATGTTTTGGGGTGGAAATGAAACACTGAGGGGATTCCTGGATGTTTTGATGTGGGAATGGGACACTGAGGGAATTCTTGGTTTTTTGGGAATGAGGAGTAAACACTGAAGGAATTCCTGGATGTTTTGGGATGGGAAGGGGACACTGGGGGGGATTGTCAGGATTTTTGGGATGAGCAGTGAACACTGAGGGAATTCCTGGATGGTTTGGGATGAGGATGGGGCACTGAGGGGATTCCTGAATGTTTTGGGATTGGAATGGGGCACTGAGAGAATTGTTGGGATTTTTGGGATAGGAATGAAACACTGAGGGAATTCCTGAATGTTTTGGGGTGGAAATGAAACACTGAGGGGATTCCTGGATGTTTTGGGGTGGGAATGGAACACTGAGGGTATTCCTGGTGTTTTGGGATGGGAATGGGACACAGAGGGAATTCTTGGGTTTTTGGGAATGAGGAGTGAGCACTGAAGGAATTCCTGGGTGTTTTGGGGTGGGAAGGGGACACTGGGGGGGATTGTCAGGATTTTTGGGATGAGCAGTGAACGCTGAGGGGATTCCTGGATGTTTTGGGTTGATAGGGAGTCACCGAAAATATTCCTGAGTGTTTTGGGCTGGGAACCGGGAGCCTGAGGGAATTCCTGGATGGTTTGGGATGAGGATGGGGCACTGAGAATTCCTGGGTGTTTTGGGATTGGAATGGGGCATTGAGGGAATTGTTGGGATTTTTGGGATAGGAATGAAACACTGAGGGAACTCCCGGTTTGTCTGGGATGGGAATGGGACGCTGGGGGAATTCTTGGATGCTTTGGGATGAGGAGGGAACCCTGAGGGAGTTCTTGGGTTTTATAGGATGGGAATGGGACACTGAGGGAATTCCTGGATGTTTTGGGATGAGGAGGGAACACTGAGGGAATTCCCAGTTTATTTGGGATGAGGAGGGAACACTGAGGGAATTCCTGGGTTTTATAGGATGGGAAGGGGACACTGAGGGGATTCCTGGATGTTTTGGGGTGGAAATGAAACACTGAGGGGATTCCTGGATGTTTTAGGATGGGAATTGGGAGCCTGAGGGAATTCCTGAGTGTTTTGGGGTGGGAATGGAACAGAGGGAATTCCTGGTGGTTTTGGGACAAGGAGTGAATGCTGAGGGGATTCCTGGATGGTTTGGGGTGGGAATGGAACACTGAGGAGGTTGCTGAGGTTTTGACGTGGGAATGGCACTGTGAGAATTTCTGGATGTTTTATTGGGATGAGGAGTGAAGACTGAGGGGATTCCTGGATGTTTTGGGATGAAGAGGGGACACTGAGGGAATTCCTGGGTTTTATAGGATGGGAATGGGACACTGAGGGAATTCCCGGATGTTTTGGGGTGAAGAGGGAACACTGAGAGGATTCCTGAGTTTTCTGGATGGGGATGGGAATGGGACACTGAGGGAATTCCTGGATGGTTTGGATTGGGAATGGGGCACTGAGGGATTTCTTGGATGTTTTGGGATGAGAAATGAACACTGAGGGAATTCCTGGATGTTTTGGGGTGACAGGGAGTCCCTGAAAATATTCCTGAGTGTTTCCAAATGGGAACTGGGAGCCTGAGGGAATTCCTGGATGGTTTGGGATGGGAATGGAATAATGAGAGAATTCCTGGTTTATTTGGGGTGGGAATGGGACACTGAGGGAATTCCTGGTTGTTTTGGGATGGGAAGGGGACACTGAGGGAACAGCCAGGATTTTTTGGGATGGAGTGGAACACTGAGGGAATTCCTGGATGTTTTGGGGTGGGAATGGGATGTTGAGAGAATTCACTGTTTTTGTAGCATGGGAATGGGACACTGAGGGAATTTCTGGATGTTTTGGGGTAGAAATGAGGCACTGAGGGAATTGCTGTGTTTATAGGATGGGAATGGGACACTGAGGGAATTCCTGGGTGGTTTGGGCTGGGAATGGAACACGGAGAAAATTCCTTAATTTTGTGGGGTGGGAAGAGGACACTGAGGGAATGATTGATGTTTTTAATATGAGGAGTGAACACTGAGGGAATTCCTGGATGGTTTGGGACGAGGAGTGAATGCTGAGGGAATTCTGAGTTTTTTTGGGATGGGAAGGGAACACTGAGGGAATTCCTGGATGGTTTGGAATGGGAATGAACCACTGAGGGAATTCCCAGGATTTTTGGGATGAGAAGTGACCACTGAGGGAATTGCTGGATGTTTTGGGGTGAGGAGTGAACATTGGGAGAATTCCTGGATGGTTTGGGGTGGGAATGGGATCCTGAGGGAATTCCTGATTGTTTTAGGATGTGAATGAGACGCTGAGGGGATTCCTGGGTGTTTTGGCATAAGGAGTGAGCTCGGAGGGAATTGCTGGGATTTAAGGATGGGAATGGGACACTGAGGGAATTCCTGGATGTTTTGGGGTGGGAATGGGGCACTGAGGGAATTCCCAGGTTTTTTGGAGTAGGAATTGGGATCCTGGGGGTGTCTCAGGGATTTTGGGAAGCCTGAGGGAATTTTTGGGTTTTACAGGATGGGAATGGAACAGTGAGGGAATTCCTGGGTTTTATAGGATGGGAAGGGGATACTTGAGGGAATTCCTGGATATTTTGGGATGGGAATGGGACTCTGAGGGAATTCCTGGATGGTTTGGGGTGGGAATGGAATAATGAGAGAATTCCTGGTTTATTTGGGATTGAAATGGAACACTGAGGGGATTCCTGGATGTTTTGGGGTGACAGGGAGTCACTGGAATTATTCCTGAGTGTTTCCAAATGGGAATTGGGAGCCCGAGGGAATTCCTGGATATTTTGGGATGGGAATTTCCAGCCCGAGGGAATTCCCAGTTTTTTTGTGCTGGGAATTTGGAACCTGAGGGAATTCCTGAGGTTTTGGGCTGGGAATTTGGAACCTGAAGGAATTTCAGATATTTTAGGATGAGAATTTGGAACCTGAGGGAATTCCCAAGGTTTTGACATTGGAATTTCCAACCTGAGGGAATTCCTGGGTATTTTAGGATGGAAATTGGGAATCTGAAGGAATTCCCAAGGTTTTGAAGTGGGAATTTCCAGCTTGAGGGAATTCCCAAAGTTTTGGGCTGGGAATTTGGGACCTGAGGGAATTCCTGAGGTTTTGGGGCTGAGAATTTCCAGCCTGAGAAAATTCCTGGATATTTTGGGCTGGGAATTTGGGACCTGAGAGAATTCCCAAGGTTTGGGGCTGGGAATTTGGAACCTGAGGGAATTCCTGAGGTTTTGGGCTGGGAATTTGGAATCTGAAGGAATTTCAGATATTTTAGGGATGGGAATTGGGAACCTGAGGGAATTCCCAAGGTTTTGACATTGGAATTTCCAGCCTGAGGGAATTCCTGGGTATTTTAGGATGGAAATTTGGAATCTGAAGGAATTCCCAAAGTTTTGAAGTGGGAATTTCCAGCCTGAGGGAATTCCCAAAGTTTTGGGCTGGGAATTGGGAACCTGAGGGAATTCCTGGATATTTTGGGCTGGGAATTTGGAACCTGAGGGAATTCCTGAGGTTTTGGGCTGGGAATTTGGAATCTGAAGGAATTTCCAAGGTTTTGAGGTGGGAATTGGGACACTGAGGGGATTCCTGGGTTTTTTAGGATGGGAATTGGGAACCTGAGGGAATTTCTGGATATTTTGGGATGGAAATTCGGAACCTGAGGAAATTCCTGAGGTTTTGGGGCTGAGAATTTCCAGCCTGAGGGAATTCCTGGATATTTTGGAATGGGAATTTGGAATCTGAAGGAATTTCAGAGATTTTAGGGATGGGAATTGGGAACCTGAGGGAATTCCCAAGATTTTGACATTGGAATTTCCAGCCTGAGGGAATTTCTGGATATTTGAGGATGGAAATTGGGAATCTAAAGGAATTCCGAAGGTTTTGAAGTGGGAATTTCCAGCTTGAGGGAATTCCCAAAGTTTTGGGATGAGAATTTGGAACCTGAGGGAATTGCTGAGGTTTTGGAATGGGAATTGGGAACCTGAGGGAATTCTTGGATATTTTGGGATGGGAATTTGGAATCTAAAGGAATTTCCAAGGTTTTGAGGTGGGAATTGGGACACTGAGGGAATTCCTGGGTTTTTTATGATGGGAATTGGGAACCTGAGGGAATTCCTGGATATTTTGGGCTGGGAATTTGGGACCTGAGAGAATTCCCAAGGTTTGAGGATTGGAATTTCCATCCTGAGGGAATTCCTGGATGTTTTGGAATGGGAATTTGGAATCTAAAGGAATTTCAGAGATTTGAGGGATGGGGAATTGGGAACCTGAGGGAATTCCTGGATATTTTGGGATGGGAATTTGGGATCTGAGGGAATTCCTGGATATTTTGGGCTGAGAATTTGGAACCTGAGAGAATTCCCTGGGGCTGGGTGAACCCGAGCTAATGAACCCTTCATGCTAATGAACCCTTCATGCTAATTAACCCTTAATGAGCCTGGGCTGGGGCTGGGCCAGGGTTGGGGTTTGGGGCAGTGGCTCCCAAATTTTGGGGAATTTTGGGGGAATTTTCTGAATTTTGGGGGTGATTTTCAGTTTATTTCCCAAAGTTTGGAGGATTTTGGACTCAATTTTCTGAATTTGGGGGTGATTTTAGTATTGCTTCTCAAATTTTGGGGATTTTGGACTCAATTTTCTGAATTTTGGGGTCATTTTCTGAATTTTGGGGGTGATTTTGGGTTTCTTTCCCAAAGTTTGGGGGATTTGGGGTCATTTTCTGAATTTTGGGGGTGATTTTAAGTTTATTTCCCAAATTTTGGAGGATTTTGGACTCAATTTTCTGAATTTTGGGGGTGATTTTGGGATTCTTTCCCAAAGTTTGGGGGATTTTGGGGTCAATTTTCTGAATTTCGGGGGTGATTTTGGGATTTTTTCCCAAAGTTTGGGGCATTTTGGACTCAATTTTCTGGATTTTGGGGGTGATTTTGGATTTATTTCCCAAAGTTTGAGGGATTTTTGGGTTTATTTCCCAAATTTTGGAGGATTTTGGGGTCATTTTCTGAATTTTGGGGGTGATTTTAAGTTTATTTCCCAAATTTTGGAGGATTTTGGACTCAATTTTCTGAATTTTGGGGGTGATTTTATTTCCCAAATTTTGGAGGATTTTGGACTCAATTTTCTGAATTTTGGGGGTGATTTTGGATTTATTTCCCAAAGTTTGAGGGAATTTTGGGATTGTTTCCCAAAGTTTGGGGGATTTTGGGGTCAATTTTCTGGATTTTGGGGGTGATTTTAAGTTTATTTCCCAAATTTTGGGGGATTTTGGACTCAATTTTCTGAATTTTGGGGTCATTTTCTGGATTTTGGGGGTGATTTTATATTAATTTCCCAAATTTTGGGGGATTTTGGACTCAATTTTCTGAATTTTGGGGGTGATTTTGGGATTCTTTCCCAAAGTTTGGAGGATTTTGGACTCAATTTTCTCAATTTTGTGGGTGATTTTATATTAATTTCCCAAAGTTTGGGGATTTTGGGTCAATTTTCTGAATTTCAGGGGGATTTTGGGTTTATTTCGCAAAGTTTGGGGATTCTGGACTCAATTTTCTGAATTTTGGGGTCATTTTCTGAATTTTGGAGGTAATTTTAGGATTATTTTCCAAAGTTTGGGGGATTTTGGACTCAATTTTCTGATTTTTGGGGGTGATTTTGAGTTTTTTTCCCAAATTTTGGGGGATTTTGGGCTCAATTTTCTGAATTTTGCTCTGGAATTTGTGAATTGATGGAAATTTTGGTTTTTCCAGAGCTTTTTGCAGCGAGAGGAGGAAAATGAAGCTCCGGGGCTGAGGAGCCGCAGCTGGAATTGAGGTGAGCTCGGATTTTCTGCATTTCTGGGGAAAAATGGGAAAAAAATCCAAATTTTGGTGCCAAAATCTCATTTTTCTGTGTTGTTCTCCCATTTCTTTGGGTTGGGGACTGGAAAAAATGGGGAAAAATGAAAAAAAAAACCAGAAAAATTCAAATTTTGGTGCTAAAATCCCATTTTCTGTCCCGTTCTCCCCATTTTTGGGGGTTTGGGGCTGGAAAAAATGGGAAAAAATCCAAATTTTGGTGCCAAAATCTCATTTTTCTATGGGGTCCTCCCATTTCTTTGGGTTGGGGACTGGAAAAATGGGGAAAAAAAGGGAAAAAAATCCAAGTTTTGGTGCTAAAATTCCATTTTTCTGTGGGGTCCTCCCATTTCTTTGGGTTGGGGACTGGAAAAATGGGGAAAAAATGAAAAAAAAAAAACAGAAAAACTCAAATTTTGGTGCCAAAATTCCATTTTTCTGTTGGATTTCTCCCATTTTTGGGGATTTGGGGCTGGAAAAATCGGGAAAAAATTCAAATTTTGGTGCCAAAATCTCATTTTTCTGTGTTGTTCTCCCATTTCTTTGGGTTGGGGACTGGAAAAATGGGGTAAAAAAAGGGAAAAAAATCAAATTTTGCTGCCAAAAATCCCATTTTCCTGTGGGATTCTCCCAATTTCTTGCAGTTGGGAAGTGGAAAGATTGAAATAAAAAAGATAAAAATCCAAATGTTGGTGATAAAATCTGATTTTTCCGTCAGATTCTTCCCATTTTTTGCAGGGTTGGGGCTGAAAAAATGGGAAAAAATCAGAAAAATCCAAATGTTGGTGATAAAATCTGATTTTTTCCCTTGAACTCTTCCCATTTTTTTAAGTTGGGAACTTGAAAAATGGGGAAAAACCCAAATTTTAGCGCCAAAAAATCTCATTTTTCTGTCAGATTCTCCCAAATTTTTGGGTTGAGGATTGGAAAAATAATAAAAAAATATTAAAATTCAAATTTTGGTATCAAAAATCTCATTTTTCTGTAGAATTCTCCCATTTTTTGGGGGCTGGGAACTGGAAAAATGGGGGAAAAATGGGAAAAAAACCCAGGAAAATCCCAAATTTTGGTGCCAAAATCTCAATTTTCCATCAGAATTTTCCCATTTTTGTGGATCCCAATAAATCCAGGGTGGATTTCCAGGATTTTTGGGAATTTTTCCCTCTCATATTTGGGATCTGGAGCAGAAATCCCTCCTGGAAATGCAAATTTGGGGCTGAAAAATGAGGAAAAAAAGTGAAAAAAATCCAAAATTTTTGGGATTTTTTTGCTCAAAGCCTCATTTTCCATCAGAATTTTCCCATTTTTATGAATCTCAATGAACCCAGGATGGATTTCCAGGATTTTGGGTGGAAATTCCCAATATTCCCAAGTTTTTTCCCCCTCAGAGTTGGGATCTGGAGCAGAAATCCCTCCTGGAAATGGGAATTTGGGGCTGAAAAAAATGGGGAAAAATCCAAATTTTGGTGCCAAAATCTCATTTTTTCATCAGAATTTTCCCATTTTTATGAATCTCAATAAACCCAGGATGGATTTCCAGGATTTTGGGTGGAAATTCCCAATATTCCCAAGTTTTTTCCCCCTCAGAGTTGGGATCTGGAGCAGAAATCCCTCCTGGAAATGCAGATTTGGGGCTGAAAAATGGGGAAAAAAGTGAAAAAAATCCAAAATTTTTGGGATTTTTTTTGCTCAAAACCTCATTTTCCATCAGAATTTTCCCATTTTGTGGATTTTGGGTGGAAATTCCTGAATTTCCCCCTCAGAGTTGGGATCTGGAGCAGAAATCCCTCCTGGAAATGCAAATTTGGGGCTGAAAAAAATGGGGAAAAATCCAAATTTTGGTGCCAAAATCTCATTTTTCCATCAGAATTTTCCCATTTTTATGGATCTCAATAAATCCAAGGTGGATTTCCAGGATTTTGGGTGGAAATTCCTGAATTTTTTTCCTCTCAGAGTCAGGAGTGGAGACGTCACAAATCCTTCGTGGAAATGCGGATTTGGGGCTGAAAAATGAGGAAAAAAAGTGAAAAAAATCCAAAATTTTTGGGATTTTTTTTGCTCAAAGCCTCATTTTCCATCAGAATTTTCCCATTTTGTGGATTTTGGGTGGAAATTCCTGAATTTTCCCCTCAGAGTCGGCAGTGGAGCCGAGCCCGGGCAGGATCCATGGCCAGGCCGAGCGAGCTCTGAGTGCGCGGCGGATTTGGGATCAATCCATGGCAATGTATCCTACAAGGTACTGAATTCCCAAAATTTCCAGTTTTCCCAAATTTCTGAGCCTTTTTCCCGATATTTCTC
>NW_026992753.1:0-17500 GCF_028769735.1 Zonotrichia leucophrys gambelii
GAGTGAGAGAGAGAGGGGACAGAGAGAGAGAGAGAGGCCCCCCGCCGGGCCGCGCGCGGCCTCGACTTCCCTCCGCGCGGGTCTCAGGCCCGAGACGCGGGGCGGGGGCTTGGCGGCGCGCGGGCTTGGACGGCGGCGGCGGGTCTTCCCCCGGCCGCGCGCGCGGGCGCGCGGTGCGGGGCGGGGACCCGTTGTCCGCCGTCTCCGGCGGCGGGGGTAGACCTGGTGTCCCGGGCGGCGTGCCGGGCCGGGGCCGGCTGGGGCGAGCGCCCCTGCGGCGAGTCGTCGGGCGCGCGCGGCGCGCGGCGGCTGCGGCCCGGCCCGGCCCGGCCCGGCCCGGCCCGGCCCGGCCCGGCCGGTCGGCGCGGGCGGGTGCCGGGTACGGCGGGTCTCCTCGCCCTGGCGAGGGGCGGAGCGGGTCTTCCCGCTGCCCTCCTCGGCCGGGCTTTGCCTGGCCTCCCGGGGTAGACCAGCTGTCCGCCGCCGGACTTGGTCTGCGGCAGCCCGGGGCTCGGGGTAGACCTGCTGTCCGCCGCCGGACTTAGGCTGCGGCAGCCCACGCCCCGGGGTAGACCTGTTGTCCCAGGGCCCGGGGTAGACCTGGTGTCCCGTTCCCCAGGGTAGACCTGGTGTCCCGTTGCCTAACCCTAACCCTAACCCCAACCCCAACCCCAACCCCAACCCTAACCCTAACCCTAACCCCAACCCTAACCCTAACCCCAACCCTAACCCTAACCCTAACCCCAACCCCAACCCCAACCCTAACCCTAACCCCAACCCTAACCCTAACCCTAACCCCAACCCTAACCCTTACCCCAACCCCAAACCTTACCCTAACCCTAACCCTAACCCTTACCCCAACCCCAACCCCAACCCCAACCCCAACCCTTACCCTAACCCTAACCCTAACCCTAACCCTTACCCCAACCCCAACCCTTACCCTAACCCTAACCCTAACCCTAACCCCGGGGTAGACCTGGTGTCCGAGGGCCCCGGGGTAGACCCGGTGTCGCGGGCCCCGGGGTAGACCTGGTTTCCCTAACCCTAACCCCAACCCCAACCCCAACCCTTACCCTAACCCTAACCCCAACCCTAACCCTTACCCCAACCCCAACCCTTACCCCAACCCCAACCCCAACCCCAACCCTTACCCTAACCCCAACCCCAACCCTAACCCTTACCCCAACCCCAACCCTTACCCTAACCCTAACCCTAACACTAACCCCGGGGTAGACCTGGTGTCCGAGGGCCCCGGGGTAGACCTGGTTTCCCTAACCCTAACCCTAACCCTAACCCTAACCCTAACCCCAACCCCAACCCCAACCCCAACCCTAACCCCAACCCCAACCCCAACCCTAACCCTTACCCCAACCCCAACCCTTACCCTAACCCTAACCCTAACCCCGGGGTAGACCTGGTGTCCGAGGGCCCCGGGGTAGACCTGGTTTCCCTAACCCTAACCCTAACCCTAACCCCAACCCCAACCCCAACCCCAACCCTAACCCCAACCCCAACCCCAACCCTTACCCTAACCCCGGGGTAGACCTGGTGTCCCGTTCCCCGGGGTAGACCTGGTGTCCGAGGGCCCTGGGTAGACCTGGTGTCCGAGGGCCCTGGGTAGACCTGGTGTCCCGTTCCCCGGGGTAGACCTGGTGTCGCGGGCCCCGGGGTAGACCTGCTGTCCTAGAGCACTGGGTAGACCTGGTGTCCTGGGGGCATGGGTAGACCTGGTGTCCCGTTCCCCGGGGTAGACCTGGTGTCGCGGGCCCCGGGGTAGACCTGTTGTCCTAGAGCACTGGGTAGACCTGGTGTTCTGGGAGCATGGGTAGACCTGGTGTCCCGTTCCCCGGGGTAGACCTGGTGTCCCGTTCCCCGGGGTAGACCTGGTGTCGCGGGCCCCGGGGTAGACCTGGTGTCAGCGGGCCCCGGGGTAGACCTGCTGTCCTAGAGCACTGGGTAGACCTGGTGTCCTGGGGGCATGGGTAGACCTGGTGTCCCGTTCCCCGGGGTAGACCTGGTGTCGCGGGCCCCGGGGTAGACCTGTTGTCCTAGAGCACTGGGTAGACCTGGTGTTCTGGGAGCATGGGTAGACCTGGTGTCCCGTTCCCCGGGGTAGACCTGGTGTCCCGTTCCCCGGGGTAGACCTGGTGTCGCGGGCCCCGGGGTAGACCTGTTGTCCTAGAGCACTGGGTAGACCTGGTGTCCTGGGAGCATGGGTAGACCTGGTGTCCCGGGCCCCGGGGTAGACCTGGTGTCCCGTTCCCCGGGGTAGACCTGGTGTCAGCGGGCCCCGGGGTAGACCTGTTGTCCTAGAGCACTGGGTAGACCTGGTGTCCTGGGTGCATGGGTAGACCTGGTGTCCCGGGCCCCGGGGTAGACCTGTTGTCCTAGAGCACTGGGTAGACCTGGTGTCCTGGGAGCATGGGTAGACCTGGTGTCCCGGGCCCCGGGGTAGACCTGGTGTCCCGTTCCCCGGGGTAGACCTGGTGTCGCGGGCCCCGGGGTAGACCTGTTGTCCTAGAGCACTGGGTAGACCTGGTGTCCTGGGTGCATGGGTAGACCTGGTGTCCCGGGCCCCGGGGTAGACCTGGTGTCGCGGGCCCCGGGGTAGACCTCTGCGGACCGTGAAAGACGCCGCCCGAAAGCGGCCGCCTGTGTGCTGGCGGCGGCGGTGCCGGCGGCAGCCGCCTCTACCGGTGGGCGGGGCGGGGCGGGGCGGGGCGAGCCGCATCGGGGCCAGGGGGGGCCGGGCTGTGTGTAGGGTCTCAGGGGGGCGTGGAGGGACAGGGCGGGGGCGGGCAGGGGCGGGGGGGGAGGGTGGGTGGGTGGTGGGGGCGCCGTTTCGCCGGTTCAGCCTGTCAGCGGGCAGACCACGGGGCACGGGTTGCCCGTCGGCTCGGCTGGGAGTGCTCTGGATACAAAAGGAAAAGAAATAAAATGTGCCCATTTTTAATGTTGATTTGTTTTTCCGGATGACTTTCTCGTTCCAAGCCAATAGAGGAGCCATTCAAAAACAAAAACAAAAACAAAAACAAAAATAAAAAAAACAAAACAAAACAAAAAAAAAAAAAAAAAAAAAAAAAAAAAAAAACAAAACAAATAAAAGAAAAAAAAAAAACCACCCCAAAAGACAGACAAAAGCACCCGAAAATATGTATTGATCTTGAAAGGGGGGTGGGGTTCATTGTGCGGGACGGGAGTGGTCGAGCCGTCTGGCTCCAGGCTATTATGAGGCTGTGAGTTTAGCTCGGCCCCGGGGTCGACGGGGACGGTGAGGCAACGGGGCGGCGGGCGACGACAGGGGCATGGGAGGTCTACGCCGGGACCGGGCCGGTCCTGGCTCATCAGGTCAAGCCGGCTCCGGCGCCGGCGGGGCTCGCCGTGGCGCCCGAGAGGCAGGCGGCTGGGAGGGGATACCAGGTCTAGCCAGCGCTCGAGGACAACCAGGTCTACCCCGGCCCCTGGGACACCAGGTCTACCCCGGCCCCTGGGACACCAGGTCTACCCCGGAGCCCGGGACACCAGGTCTACCCAGGGCTCTAGGACAACAGGTCTACCCCAGGCCCTGGGACACCAGGTCTACCCCGGGCCCTGGGACACCAGGTCTACCCCGGCGCCCGGGACACCAGGTCTACCCCGGCGCCCGGGACACCAGGTCTACCCCGGAGCCCGGGACACCAGGTCTACCCCGGCCCCTGGGACACCAGGTCTACCCCGGAGCCCGGGACACCAGGTCTACCCCGGCGCCCGGGACACCAGGTCTACCCTGGAGCCCGGGACACCAGGTCTACCCCGCAGCCCGGGACACCAGGTCTACCCCGGAGCCCGGTGTTTTGCGGAGAAAAGAAGAAACCTCACAACTTGTAAAAGTTGTAAAGCCCGGTATGTTTTTATTACGACGCGCGCCGGACGCAAGACTCCCCAAAAGGGCATGCGTACCCCTGAAGATTTCAGACCTCCTTTTATCCCCCTTCCAAATGCATATGCATACAGTTTCACAATAAGTTCATACATATTCATCTTGCATGACACTTAGCACTAATTCTTCTTTATCGGAGGAATTCCTAGGTCGGGGGCAGATTGACCTCGTGGTTTTTCTGTTTTTCTTTCTCTGTCTCCTCGCTGTCTCTGGAACGCGGCCTCTCCTTCAGCTTTAGCTCCACAGACCCTTCACCTCTCCCAGACACTTCACCTACTCTGTCTCATTCCCCCCTTTCCTAGGAAATAAGTAAATTCTTTTACTTAAGGAAAATTTCCACGACAATAAGTGTCTTTTAGCGCTTTACCATGTACATTCGACAAAGAGGTTAGTACAGCTATTCGTTGTAGCATCCTACAGTTCCAAATTAACAATATAATAGACAATCCTAAGCTTATCCCAACTAATATTAGTAAAACTACAATGGGGTGACACAACTTATCAAAGATTCCATTTTGCAGTTGGTGATCACCCAAAGATCACATCTCACCAGTGATTATCCGTATTTTATTCTTTGTAGAACTCTGGTTATTTCTTTTGTACCATGTTGGACAGTAATTAAGGTTTTCTTTCCACTTTCTCGGATTTCTTTCAAGACTTCTAATAGGTCTTGGTGCTTAATTAATTGTTTTACCAATGTAAGGTTCGCCCCGATAGGGGTAGGTGGTAGTCTGTGATACATTGTGTAATTGGCTGTAATCAGCTGGTGGGATGTTACTGGTACCAAATACGAAAAATCACACCCAATAATCTTAACAAAATTACAAATACAAATACAGAGATTAGAATGGTTTCTACTAGACAGAATAACATCATTGCTATTAATTTGTACAGCAGCACAAGCAGTTCTCAAACATACACCCTTTTCCAGTATATACGAGCACAGTTTTCTGGTCAGTGACTGGATGAATTTCAAAGTGACAAATACTCTGTTCAATGTCCAAACACATCCTGGGCATTAGCAGTATTGCTTTCACAAATGAATCCCATTTGTTCTCTAGTAATGCAGGATTCTAAGTTTACTACCTGCCACTTTTCATTCATCTTTTTGTGCCCACACTCTATGTTCTGAAGGATAGAGTGTTGTTTCTTCATGTTTAATCTTAGGGCAATGATGGGATGGATAACATAAACAGTGGCATTACATAATGTAAGCACAAAGGCAGTGGCCACATTAGAAATAGGATCATAGGTGAAATTCACCATAATCCACCAGGATTAAAACTTCCTTTCAAAATCAATTGCATTATCCCATTCAATTTTCTGAATTTCAGCTGGAAAATTACCTTCACCCCTTTCCTATATGATCAGAGCTGCTGTTGCTTGTATCCATAACTGTGCTTGTATACAACTGAAAGCTAAAGACACATTATCTTGAACTATACTAAGTGCTTCTACTATCAATTTGTGGTCTTGGTCCCCGGCCTGTTCATACTTCTTTACTTTGGCAGTACTTTTGAAATCTGTCACTGGCTAGTTCCTAATGCCAGTAGAGATTACTATAAAGGCTGCTTCAATTTTGTTAGGCTACCTGCTGCAGCAGCCAGTTTATTCATCAGTATTTCTGAATCAATTCTATTTAAAACTCCTAATCTTGTCCTAATATGCCAGTTAGATGTTTGTTATGGGGAACAGGAACTGCTTTCTGTCCATGATCATCCCTCCCTGCCAGAGGGATGTGCTGGGCTCCTACTACAAATTCAGACACACTTCACAAGTGTATCTGACAGAGGTTTAGGTCATACTTGAGACAGATGTTTGTTCTGAAATGTAGAGACTTCAGGGAATCTTAACTTCTTTCTCTCCCTCCAAAGCACCTGATTTCCCAGATGTGTGGCAAGCAGGAATGTCTCTCCTGCTCACCCACCTTGCCCTTAGCTAAGATCAAGCTGTGGACTGTGTTCAGGGCAGAAGATAATGGAGGGGAAATCTTGAGAGAAAAGCCTAAATTCATTGCAGTGCCTCAGAAGAAACTGGGATCAGGTTTCTGCTATTTGAAACACTCAGCACAAAAGTGATGCTCAAAATCCTACAGCCTGCTGCTGAGCTCTGAGGGGGTCTCTCTCTCTCTACCTCTTTTAAGCAGAATCCAACCACCTCAGACTGGGACAATCACTGATCCAAATCTCAGTAGGAAAAGGGATAGCTATAAATAAGGAAAATCACCTTATAAGGCCCCGCCGTGGTAAAAAGTGCAGTGTCCACTTTGAATTCAAATGAAAATCTGACAGTAACTTGAGCTCAAAGGCAGGTCACTTCTACAGGCTGTGTCAGGGTGAAATTACACCAACAGTCTGATTCACTTAGGTCATCACAGACTTCCTGGTGCTCATATACACCAGGGGAGGTTCAGACACTAATTACATCTGGTCTCTCATAAGCCATCCTATTGATGACTAAGCACTTTACTTTGATTTCTTCTCTTCAGATTCCTTGAAGTGTTTACAGCTCCTGTTCTTGCTATTTTTACTGCTCACATACTTGATTCTCGTGGATTACTACAGTAGATATGTTTAATATAAACCTTCTTTATCTCAAAAGGTTTTCCTATGGATCCAGTATACTGATTAAATGCCAGGGACCAAGGCCATTCAGCATTGCTTTGGGTAGAGGTACTCTCTAGTTCTAAAACTTCAGTTATAATTCCATACAAAACAATTCTGTACACTAAAGTATGAGCTACTCCCGACCGCAATATACTCATTTTGCCCGAATAAGTTTTAGTCTCAGTTCATTGTCTCCTGGTGTCACTCCTGAAGGGGCTTCTGGGCCTTCTTCACTCGAGAGTGATGGATCCAGCATTCTGCTCCTTGATTTTGATTGCAGTGAAGGTGGTGAGAGGTACTTGCAGTGGTCTCTCCCACTGTGGTTCCGAAGTCTTCTCTGTAAGAGACTTAACATATACATCAACCCCAGGCTATCCAACTCCCTGCTCCGAGTTCCAGCCACAAGTTTCTCAATTACTCTGAGCTGTTTGCTTAATGCCACCATGTAAGTGGACATTCTGGACATTCCCCTTGTATTCTATTGTCTTCTATAAGGCATTCCAAAAGGATTCAGCATTCCTTTAGCTCAAAAGGTTTAGTTTGAATTTGCAATAGTGCTAGTGGAAGAGCTTCTTGCCCCAGTCTTACGATTTGCTGCTTAATCAAATGATTCATTCTCTCCCCCTGGCCGCTTGATTGGGGGCAGTATGGGGTGTGAAGTTCTTAATCTATGCCCAGATGGCTACTAATCTGTTGCACTATTTTGGAAATGAAAGGTGATTCTTTATCTGAGGATATTGTGGCTGGAACTCTGAAGCGTGGTATTATCTCTTGTAAAAATGATCTGGTCACCTCTTGAGCTTTGACAGTTCTGGTGGGGAATGTTTCTGGCCACCCTGAAAATGTATCCATTAATACCAGTAAATACTGATACCCCCCTTTCCTTGGGAGTTCTGAAAAGTTGATTTGCCACTGCTATACAGGCCCATGGCCTCTCCCAGTCTGACCAAGTTTTGGCCCGGGGGTATTTTGAGGTTAGTCTGGAGGCAAGGATCACATTATCAGCTCACCTGAGTGATAGTGGCATATAGATTCCTGACAATGATACAACAGTCCTTTCAATCAGATGTGTGTTCTAGAAAGCTTGTGGGAATTACTACTTCAAGGTCAACACTTCATTCCAGTGCACTCTGTATCACTCCAGCCTCGGTCATTTCGAGAAAGGAGCTACACTCTATAAAAGGCTTTAAGTAATTAGGCCCTAGTGTGTTTTCTAGTGCCCTTCCTTCACTAGTAACTACGAAAATGGGAAGGGATTACTAGCTCTCTTTCAATGGTAGCCCACCCCTTGCAGTTGTACGTCTCTTTTGATTAGTATTATTGTATTATGGCTTACCTTCGAAGAAAATCTGTACCTCACCCTTTGCTGCTTTCTTTGCCTCTCCATCCGCCAGCTCATTTCTTTCCTCCAATTTTAAGCTCACTCTCTGGTGTGCCTTAATATGCTTTTTCAGGTAGCCGAACTGCTTCCAGCAGCTGGATTGTCTCTTCTTTCCCTGTGAGGTCAGCAGTCCCCTCTTCTTCTAGATGGCTCCATGTGCATGCACAACTCCGAATGCCTTTTGCTGTTTCTAAGGCATGGGTCCATGCATTTATCTCAGCATCCTGTGCAGAGGTACCTGTTGGTAAGGGTCCACACTCTATTACCTCTCTGCAGGTAGTCACTGTGAACTTTGCAATGTCGCTTTCTTGTCAGTGAACCAGGTCTCTGCATCGTCCGGAGGAGTGTCCTTTAAGTCTGGGCGGCTGGAGTAGGTAGCTTCAGTGGTCTCTAGGCAATCATGGTGTACTGCTTCTCCTTGATTCCACTGAGAAAAGAAGCTGGGTTGACAATATTAGTCACCACTATCTCTCCATCATCTTGCTCTACCATGATGGCCTGGTATTTCAGAAACCTCTCTGGTGAAAAGCCAGTGGCCACCCTTTACTTCCAGTACTGCAGACACTGTGTGGGACACTAGCACAGTCATTTTTGTCTCAGGATAAACTTGTGTGCCTCTTGAATGTTCAGCACAACTGCTGCTACAGCTCTGAGGCAACCTGGCTATCCTTTGGCTGTTGCATCTAGTTGCTTAGAGAGGTAAGCAACTGCCCTCCGGTATGGACCCAAGTCCTGAGCCAATATTCCCAGAGCAATTCCTTGCATGGAAATATAGAAAGAATGCTTTACTTACATCTGGAAGTTTCAAAGCTGGAGCCGACATGAGGGGACTCTCTAGCTGGCGAAAGGCCCGTGTGGTGTCTCTTGTCCACTGGAGATCTCAGTTCCCATTGGCAATAAGAGCATAGAGGGGTCTGGAGAACAGTCCACAATCATGAACCCACAGCTGGCACTACACTGCCATGCCTAAGAAGGTTTGGAGTTCTTTCGTTGTCTGGCGTTCAGGGTTTGGCATAGGGCTTCCCTGCCTTAAAGTCTGCTGCTCAGCACTCACTTCTTACTCCAGGTAGATTACCTTCTGTTTCACTACCTGTGCCTTTTTCTTTGAGACTCTGCATCCTTGGAGTCCTAGGAAATTCAAAAGGCTTACCGTCCAGGCTTCTCTTGCTTCCCTCGTCCGAGTGGCTACTAGAAGACCATCTATGTACTGCAACAGCCTCCTTTCCTCTTGTGGAGCTTCCTGGGACTCTGGGTCCTTGCAAGCTGTTCTCCAATCGGAGTGGAGAATTTTGAAGCCTTCAGGCACATGGACTGTGTGAGCTTGTGTTTGAATGCAAAAATGTTCTGGCTGGCTTCATGGATAGGGAGGCAAAAGAAGGCATCTCTTAGGCCTAAAACAGTGAACCAGGTTAGCTCAGGTGTTAAACAAGTTAGTAAGGTCTATGGATTTGCTACCACAGGGTACAAATTCTGTGTTATCTTATTGACAGCCCTTAATCCAGTACTACCAGTTATTGGACTGATTCCTTCCTTACCTTCCTTTTGAGGGTACTACTCAGTTCTCACTGGTTGTGTTCTTTCATTAAGCTTGATGGGGGAGCATCCCATGGGGGAGCATCTTTCACTCTCCCTGGTGCAGCAGAGGCCCATACCCTTGAAAACACTTATTTACTTATTCTAATATCTCCTTACTAATGTCTTTCTTAATTTCAGTGTCTGTTAATATTAAGCCTAACATCTTTATATTATTTGCCTCCAGAGTAACCTTTCTCATTTGAGAATGTTTAGCAAATTGAGCGAATTGTACAAAAGCTTTTAGGTACACATAGTACACATGTTACTTTAAAGGTTTGCAAAAGTATGCCTTTTCAGACTGGCCAGTTGTTCATTCCCCACACTACAACATAAACATTCTCCACAGGTACTAAAGCTTTATTTAAAACTGAACACATGACCCTTGTGCTGACAAAAATTCTTCCCTTTTGGGAAGGTTACCTTTACCCCTCCTCCCTTACCTTGGGAGGAAGCCTTTACAAATCATATGTACTCATTTTGCGAACTGTGATTGCTTCGCATTTCAGCGTGATAACCCTTGCCTGATTTCATACGTTGCTATCTTATGCTGCATGCTGAACAACATGTTTGATTTGCTTTCTCTTTGCCTTGTTTTCCTTTTCAGGGGCCAAGACCAGAGAGCAGTCTGATCTCACAGTCTCTTTGTCATTCTGGGTGATTTCTTAAAACAAAAGACATTTCAGCATACAAAAACTATCCCATTTATCTTCCTATTATAAAACAGTACTAACAGCAATGAAGCACTATAAATCTTTTTATTATCTGAGCTGCTCTTACTGGCAACCTCCTCCCAATGAGCCCCTCCCAAAAGGGGGCTAATTTAGGAACCTGTTTGCTCTGGTCAGTTCTTATTATTTATTTCTCCTTGCCCTATCCCGTTTCCATTCAAACCTTTTTACAGACCTTCACAGTAGTTTCTCAGTTTTCCTCCTATACACACAGCTCCAGGTGGCAGGTATCAGATGTGATTCCCACACACAAGCTCTAAGACCTTAGGTTCTGAATCCGCTTGACCAGAAACCTTTAATTTACACTCGGGGCGTGTACCCTGACACTTATTGGAACAGCAAAACAGCAATACCAGTGTTTCTCATAAACACCGCACTGCAATAATACCTGCACATCCAGCTTTTGCCCACAGGCCATTCCCGTGTTCCCTGGGGAGACAGGGCAGCCAGAGCTGTCCCTGTGCCCAGGGCGCAGCCACTGTCACCTCACACAGCCTGCTAGCCTCTTGATGTACCAAAGGCTCCCCAAAATTGCCCGCAAAGGCTGGCTATTCTGTTTATTACAGAGAACTTTAAATCCTTTCAGCAGATTGTTTCCAGTAAAGACTTACTGCAGTACCAACCGAAGTCTCATAAATCTCATAAGTCTCATTAACTAATTCATCTCATTCATCCCTTCTATATAAACTCTGTTTTACAAAATATCAGTCTTTTCTAGTTCTCTTCTTGCACAATCTAATTAAGCATTGTGTCTACTTACACTTGTTTTGCTGCTTTGCAAAAGGGCTGTGCTAGTCACAGCCAAAACTCTGATATACCTGCAGACACAGACACACGCACTCACTCCCCCCCCCCGCCTTATCTCAAATTCACTAGAGCCAAGGCTTGAATTGCTGTGAGGGGGAGAATTCTTGGAATTCTTTTAACTCACTTTATCGAAGTTAAACATAAATCACCGTACTATAGCTCTCCTATGTAAAATGCTACTCTTGTTGCAACAAAATCTTAAAATCTCCACAAACACCACTATACAATCTGAGAATCAAATTACCACAATGCAGCGGAAGAAAATCACCACACAAAATCACTGGGGAAGGGCATATTTCTCAAAGTGCTCACTTTTCTCAACACAACACAGCACACCATAATTCGGCATTTACTCAAATCAATTTTTCCTGGACACAATCAAAATAACAGCACACAGTCTAGAGATCAAGTCCAAACATCCAAGGCAAAGGAACTCTCTGAGCTCATACTCACGGTTAAAATGTACCAAATCTACACAAATCACTACATTCAAACACGATAAATACCATCACTGACATTCCTCCACTCACTTCTCTGCGGGGCACTTCTCTCCCTGCCCCCGCAGCCTGCTGCAGCCGGCGCCTCTGGCCTCACTCGGCTGCTTCAAACACGGGGAGTACTGACCCCCCCGCACTGTAGGGCACTGTACATTTACTCTCTTTTATACACCATACACATATCACCTGCACGATCACAAACACAGTGCACTGGCCACACACATTAACCATACAGCAACACAGTGTCCGGACATCACACACACACACAAACAAAACACACGGGCTCACCAGTTCTGCTCCATCAGAACTATGAATCCTCAATACACACATACACGGGTTCACCCGGCTTACCCCCAAAGCCGCTAGCGGTCTGCTCCATCAGAACGACGAACCCGGCCTCTAATACAGCTGCTCTATCAGCTGAACCCCGTTTCTAATACAGCTGCTCTATCAGCTGAACCCCATCTCTAATACAGCTGCTCTATCAGCTGAACCCATGAACCCAGACGTCTCTGGGTGGTTTACTCCCTTTCTCTCCTTCCTCCCCCCCCTGGGGCCCCATACATACCGTATTCTCCTCCGCAGGCCAGCGGGTCGTTGTCTGTCCTCGCAGGTGGCAAGTTGAGACAAGCGGAGCCCCACCAGGAAAAAATCCTGGGGCGCGCCATGGAGGTCCGTCTATCCCCCCTGCCCCGCGGGGACAGAGAACTCCTGCCTGGCTCGCCAAAATGTTTTGCGGAGAAAAGAAGAAACCTCACAACTTGTAAAAGTTGTAAAGCCCGGTATGTTTTTATTACGACGCGCGCCGGACGCAAGACTCCCCAAAAGGGCATGCGTACCCCTGAAGATTTCAGACCTCCTTTTATCCCCCTTCCAAATGCATATGCATACAGTTTCACAATAAGTTCATACATATTCATCTTGCATGACACTTAGCACTAATTCTTCTTTATCGGAGGAATTCCTAGGTCGGGGGCAGATTGACCTCGTGGTTTTTCTGTTTTTCTTTCTCTGTCTCCTCGCTGTCTCTGGAACGCGGCCTCTCCTTCAGCTTTAGCTCCACAGACCCTTCACCTCTCCCAGACACTTCACCTACTCTGTCTCACCGGGACACCAGGTCTACCCCGGCCCCTGGGACACCAGGTCTACCCCGGAGCCCGGGACACCAGGTCTACCCAGCGCTCTAGGACAACAGGTCTACCCCAGGCCCTGGGACACCAGGTCTACCCCGGCGCCCGGGACACCAGGTCTACCCCGGAGACCGGGACACCAGGTCTACCCCGGAGCCCGGGACACCAGGTCTACCCCGGCCCCTGGGACACCAGGTCTACCCCGGCGCCCGGGACACCAGGTCTACCCCGGCCCCTGGGACACCAGGTCTACCCAGCGCTCTAGGACAACAGGTCTACCCCGGGCCCTGGGACACCAGGTCTACCCCGGCGCCCGGGACACCAGGTCTACCCCGGCGCCCGGGACACCAGGTCTACCCCGGCCCCTGGGACACCAGGTCTACCCCGGCCCCTGGGACACCAGGTCTACCCAGCGCTCGCGGACACCAGGTCTACCCCGGGCCCTGGGACACCAGGTCTACCCCGGCGCCCGGGACACCAGGTCTACCCCGGAGCCCGGGACACCAGGTCTACCCCGGAGACCGGGACACCTGGTCTACCCTGGAGCCCGGGACACCAGGTCTACCCAGGGCTCTAGGACAACAGGTCTACCCTGGAGCCCGGGACACCAGGTCTACCCAGGGCTCTAGGACAACAGGTCTACCCCAGGCCCTGGGACACCAGGTCTACCCCGGCGCCCGGGACACCAGGTCTACCCCGGCGCCCGGGACACCAGGTCTACCCCGGCCCCTGGGACACCAGGTCTACCCAGCGCTCTAGGACAACAGGTCTACCCCGGGCCCTGGGACACCAGGTCTACCCCGGCGCCCGGGACACCAGGTCTACCCCGGCCCCTGGGACACCAGGTCTACCCCGGCGCCTGGGACACCAGGTCTACCCCGGAGCCCGGGACACCAGGTCTACCCCGGCGCCCGGGACACCAGGTCTACCCCGGCCCCTGGGACACCAGGTCTACCCCGGCCCCTGGGACACCAGGTCTACCCAGCGCTCGCGGACACCAGGTCTACCCCGGGCCCTGGGACACCAGGTCTACCCCGGCGCCCGGGACACCAGGTCTACCCCGGAGCCCGGGACACCAGGTCTACCCCGGCGCCCGGGACACCTGGTCTACCCTGGAGCCCGGGACACCAGGTCTACCCAGGGCTCTAGGACAACAGGTCTACCCTGGAGCCCGGGACACCAGGTCTACCCAGGGCTCTAGGACAACAGGTCTACCCCAGGCCCTGGGACACCAGGTCTACCCCGGCGCCCGGGACACCAGGTCTACCCCGGCGCCCGGGACACCAGGTCTACCCCGGCCCCTGGGACACCAGGTCTACCCCGGAGCCCGGGACACCAGGTCTACCCCGGGTCCCGGGACACCAGGTCTACCCAGCGCTCGCGGACACCAGGTCTACCCCGGGCCCTGGGACACCAGGTCTACCCCGGAGCCCGGGACACCAGGTCTACCCCGGCCCCTGGGACACCAGGTCTACCCGGAGCCCGGGACACCAGGTCTACCCGGGGCCCTGGGACACCAGGTCTACCCGGGCCTGGGACACCAGGTCTACCCGAGCCGGGACACCAGGTCTTACCCGGGCCTGGGACCCAGGTCTACCCCGGCGCTGGGACACCAGGTCTACCCCGGAGCCCGGGACACCAGGTCTACCCCGGCGCCTGGGACAACGGTCTACCCCGGAGCCCGGGACACCAGGTCTACCCGGGCCGGGACACCAGGTCTACCCCGTCTCGGGCCGGGGACACCAGGTCTACCCCGTCTCGGGCCGCTGACACCAGGTCTACCCCCAGGCCCTGGTACACCAGGTCTACCCCGGCGCCCGGGACACCAGGTCTACCCCGGAGCCCGGGACACCAGGTCTACCCCGGCCCCTGGGACACCAGGTCTACCCCGGAGCCCGGGACACCAGGTCTACCCCGGCGCCTGGGACACCAGGTCTACCCCGGCGCCCGGGACACCAGGTCTACCCCGGCGCCTGGGACCCCAGGTCTACCCCGGAGCCCGGGACACCAGGTCTACCCCGGCGCCTGGGACACCAGGTCTACCCCGGAGCCCGGGACACCAGGTCTACCCCGGCGCCTGGGACACCAGGTCTACCCCGGAGCCCGGGACACCAGGTCTACCCCGGCCCCTGGGACACCAGGTCTACCCCGGAGCCCGGGACACCAGGTCTACCCCGGCGCCTGGGACACCAGGTCTACCCCGGCCCCTGGGACACCAGGTCTACCCGGTCTCTGGCCGCGGACACCAGGTCTACCTCGCGCCGGCGGGACTTAGTCTTAATAGCGGCGGGTGCCGGGTAGACCTGTTGTCTCGGCCGGCTGCGGAAGTTCACCAAGGGGTCGCTGTTGTCGGCTGCCTCCGGCTGCCTCATCGTAGGATGCGGCCTGAGGCGGCGCCCCTTCCCGGTCGATCTCCATCGGTCCTCTTGGAGGCCTCGGCGGCTTCGGACTTATCTGTCCGTATTATGGGAGCGAGGTGACGGGCCGCATCCCCGTAGGTTGGCTGAGGCTGTGCCTACGTTAAAGGCGGAGAGAAGCAGCCGCACTCAGGTGGCCGGCCAAGCGAAAAAGCCAGTGTTCCGCCTAGCCGGGGCGAGTCTCCTTGTGGCTCGGCTCCGGCTCCCGTCCCTCCCGGGGAAGTTGGCACAGTGAGAGCGAGGCCGAGAGAGAAGGGCTGAGAAAAGACGGACCGGATCCCTCCGAGAGACCGAGAGAGAAGGGCTGCGAGCGGAGGGGCCGGTTCCCCCGGGAGGCCGAGAGATAGAGAGAGAGAAGGGGCCGGATTCCCCCCGGGATGCCGAGAGAGAAGGGCTGCCGAGCGGGAGGGGCCGGATTCCCCCCGGGATGCCGAGAGAGAAGGGCTGCCGAGCGGAGGGGCCGGATTCCCCCCGGGATGCCGAGAGAGAAGGGCTGCCGAGCGGAGGGGCCGGTTTCCCCCCGGGATGCCGAGAGAGAAGGGCTGCCGAGCGGGAGGGGCCGGTTTCCCCCCGGGATGCCGAGAGAGAAGGGCTGCCGAGCGGGAGGGGCCGGATTCCCCCCGGGATGCCGAGAGAGAAGGGCTGCCGAGCGGAGGGGCCGGATCCCCCCCGGGATGCCGAGAGAGAAGGGCTGTGAAAGGCGATTCGAGAGAGCCGCTTGGCGGGCGAGGCGGCGGCGCCTCGTCCCTTTTGTGCCTGGCCTTAAGCCGGGGCCCACTCGGCGGGCACTGTTTCGGGCCGTCCGCCCGCCCGGTGAAGCTGCGGAGCCGGGGTCGGGGCGCCCCGTCCCCGGGCCGCCTCGTTGAAGCCGTCCCCCTTCCTCGGCCTTAAGCCGGGGACCCGCGTTGGCGGGCAGAGTTTTTCGGAGTTGACGGACCCGGCACCCGACAGAGAAAGAGAGAGAGAGTGAGAGTGCGAGAGCCCCCCGGACCTTTCCCGGGCGAGGCGGCGGCGCCTCGTCCACCTCGGTCGTGGGCGCATCGACCGAGCCCCTTGGGCCGGGCGGGCTGGGTTGCCACGCGGGTCCGCGTTTTTTCTTTTTTTTTTCCGCGGTTTAGGCGCGCCGGTGCGCGGGCAGAGTGGGGGCGCCCGCCCGGCCTCCGCGGATTTTTCTCTGGCGGCCTTAAGCCGCGGCACCGAGGAGCCGTTGCGACGAAGGCGTGCGCGGGCCACGTCGGCGAGAGAGAAGGGAGCGAGCGGGATGTCTGGGGGTCCGTGGGGGAGTGAGACTCGTAACTCGCCCCCGCGGGTGCCTCCGGCGTCCCGGGCCCGCGGCCCCCGTGGCTAGCACGGGTCGCTGCGAACGCCGCCTCCATGTGCCTTTTTGTCGTGCCGTTCCTCCGGCTATTTTTTTGCCGGAAAGGGAAAGCCGGCCGCCGGCGGCGCGGTCCCGGTGGCACGTATTTCTCGCACGCTCGGCCGGGTTCCCCGGGCCGGAAGGGGAAGCCGAGTCCCCCCGGCCTGGCGGGCCAGCCCAGTCCCAGTCCTGCCGTTGCCTAGCCGAGAAGGGAATCCGTTGGCGCACGCGGGCGGGCGGGCGGGTGGCGGCACCCCCCGCGCTCCTCCTCTGCCGCGAGCGCTCCGCAGGCGGGGCTGGGCGGCCGTCGCCCCGTTGTCCCAGGACCGTGGCCGTGGGGGGGCCGTCGTCGTCGCCGTCGGCGGCGCGGCTCCTTCCTCGGCCGCACTCGATCGATGAGGCTTTTCGGGTGGCGTCGGAGAGGGCCCCCGGCCGGCCGGCTCTCCTTCCGGGGCTTCTCTGTCGCGGGGAAGTCACGGCGGGGGTGTCCGCTGCTCGGGCAGGGCGGTCTCCTTTTCCAGTTCGCTTCCCGTCGCAGGCGAGGTGTCGCCCCTCCCGCTGCCGGGGAGGGCGGCTTTACCGACCCCAGCTGTGTGACGGCCGCGTGGCCCCGCTAGCCCACAGGTGTCCTTCGAAAACCACGCGAGGTGCCGGTGCCGGCCCCGGTCCGGGTTAGCGCCCCGTGGGTGCCGGCCGCGAGCAGCGCCGGGCGGCGGTGCGGTTGGAGCTGAGCCGCGGGTCATGGATGGCGAGAGAGAGGGCGAAAACGACCCGAGAACCGATGGGGCGCGGACGGGGGAGCAGAGCCCGATCCGCGCGCTCCTTTGCCGTCCCGCCGCCTGCTGCAGAGCGAGCCGCCCCGGCCGAAAAGGGGGCCTCGGTGTCCGGGCCGCGCCCGCCTCGTCGGGTCGCTGTCTCCTCTAGCACGTCCGGTGCTTTCCGCGCGGCCCGGTGGGGGGACGCGTCGGACGGGGTTCGCTCCCCGCGAGCGGGCCCCGCTCGGCCCAACCTCGCCGGCGGCCGGTCGCTCGCCGGCGACCGGTCGGCGGGCGGGGGTGGTTCGGCTTCGGTGGGGCGGGTCAG
>NW_026992753.1:27500-33760 GCF_028769735.1 Zonotrichia leucophrys gambelii
AAATGAATTGGATGTACTGGTGAATCTTTATTTTGAAATGTATAGATCGGACTTGCATGAGCATGTGCATGAGGGTGTTCATTCTTCTGTGGATTGGGAGGTGCTGGGCGGGCTGCCTGAGGTGTATGAACAACTTGCACCACAACCGTGTGTGGGGGAAAACTTAGATCCTAGCCCCCCACAAGACAGTGAACCGATTGTGCTTGATGAGGGAAGCGGCAAAGAGGTGAGTGAAGGCACACCAGAGGCATTGCCTCCAGTGCCTGGGGAACACAGAGGACAGTCACCGGATAACACCGTGAAGGTGACTGTTCCTGACAAAAATCCACCTTGTCCCTGCTGTGGAACCCGGGTGAACTCTGTGTTAAGCCTGATTGAACATCTAAAGGGGTCGCACGGGAAAAAGAGGGTTTGCTTTCGGTGTGCCAAGTGTGGAAAAGAAAATATTAATTATCATAGTGTGATTTGTCATTTTCCAAAGTGTAAAGGTCCAGTGGTTGAACAGGTGCCAAAAGGAGAGTGGATCTGTGAGGTATGCGGCCGAGATTTTCCAACCAAAATTGGCCTGGGACAACATAAAAGATTGGCACACCCGTTGATAAGAAACCAAGAAAGGATCGTTGCTTCCCAACCGAAAGAAACATCAAATCGTGGAGCCCACAAAAGGTGCTGGACAAAAGAGGAGGAAGAGCTGTTGATAAAACTGGAGGCTCAGTTCGAGGGAAACAGAAACATCAATCAACTTATCGCAGAACACATAACGACCAAAACCGCTAAGCAAATTAGCGATAAAAGAAGATTGCTGCCGAGGAAAGCGACAGATGGTGCCGACATTAAAGAACCTGGGATGACTCTTCGCTCCAGGAGAGCAGTTGGAAGCGTGGGAACGGAGCCTGGGTCGAGTCAGCAATCCCAGGCAGGAGCTGCGAACAATGGACCTGGAAAGACCCATCAGCCAGGGAGGCCAACTGCCGGAGAGAAAACAATGGGGAGATTAAGAAGACACGCTGATAAGGATAACGGTCGCCAGAAGACCAGCGGCCAGCAGAGGGAGGGGCAGCTGCAGGCTCATTATCACAAAATGATCCAAGAGGGCTTATCAGCTGGGGCAATTAACAACTTCTCCAAAGCATTCAAACAACTAATGGATGGCCGGGAAATGCGAACAATGATCAATCAAGCAGCGCAGGATTGCTTTGGATGCCTCGAATCGATAAGCCAGATAAGGACCGCTACCCGTGGGAAAAAGGATCAGATGACCCGTGAGAAACAGCCGAAGAAGCCGTTTCAGAAATGGATGAAGAACAGAGCGATTAAAAAAGGGGACTACTTGCGCTTCCAGCGTTTATTTCATCTGGACAGGGGGAAACTAGCAAAAATAATTTTGGACGACATAGAGTGCTTGTCCTGTGATATTTCACCCAGTGAAATCTATTCGGTATTTAAAGCCAGATGGGAAACACCTGGAAATTTTGCTGGCCTTGGGGACTTTGAAATTAAAGGGAAGGCAGACAACAGCGCCTTCAGAGACTTAATCACGGCCAAAGAAATTGAAAGAAATGTGCAGGAAATGAGCAAGGGCTCGGCTCCAGGTCCAGATGGGATTACTCTTGGGGACATCAGGAAGATGGATCCCGGGTATTCCCGGACCGCTGAGCTCTTCAACCTATGGCTAACATCTGGGGAGATCCCGGACATGGTGAGGGGGTGCAGAAGTGTTTTGATTCCTAAATCCACAAAACCGGAACGTTTGAAGGACATTAATAACTGGAGACCCATCACGATTGGTTCCATCTTGCTGAGACTGTTCTCCAGGATCATAACAGCAAGGCTGAGCAAAGCGTGCCCCCTCAACCCAAGGCAAAGAGGCTTTATTAGAGCAGCGGGATGCTCTGAAAACTTGAAACTCCTGCAAACTATAATTCGGACTGCCAAAAGTGAACACAGGCCACTGGGTGTTGTATTCGTGGACATCGCCAAGGCTTTTGACACCGTAAGCCACCAACACATCCTACATGCTTTGCAGCAGAGGGAAGTGGATCCCACATCATCGGCCTGGTGAACAATATGTACAAGGACATCAGTACGTATGTCACCACGAAAAAGAACACACACACGGACAAAATCCAGATCCGGGTTGGAGTAAAGCAGGGTGACCGCTGTCACCCCTTTTATTCAATCTGGCAATGGACCCCCTGTTGTGCAAGCTGGAAGAGCGCGGCAAAGGATTCCACCGAGGACGGAGCAGTATAACAGCTATGGCATTCGCCGACGACCTGGTCCTGCTGAGCGACTCCTGGGAAAACATGAAAACAAACATCAAGATATTAGAGACCTTCTGCCATCTCACCGGTCTCAAAACACAAGGGGAAAAGTGCCACGGCTTCTACATCAAGCCTACAAAGGACTCTTACACCGTCAATAACTGCGCTGCATGGACCATCAATGGTACACCCCTGAATATGATCAACCCCGGAGAGTCTGAGAAATACCTTGGCCTGCAGTTTGACCCATGGACTGGGATAGCAAAAACTAACCTCACCACAAAACTAGAATTCTGGCTGGAAAGAATTGATCAAGCCCCACTCAAACCTCTGCAGAAACTCGACATCCTCAAAACATACACCATCCCTCGACTGACCTACCTGGCCGACCACGCAGAAATAAAAGCAGGGGCTCTGGAAGCACTTGACCAGAAAATACGAACAGCGGTCAAGGACTGGCTGCACCTTCCTTCGTCCACCTGCGATGCCATCTTGTACTCCAGCACGAAGGACGGCGGTTTGGGCGTCACCAAGTTGGCGGGACTGATTCCCAGCGTACAGGCCCGGAGACTGCACCGGATCGCGCAGTCCTCGGATGAAACCATGAAAGAGTTCCTGGAGAAACATCAGATGGAACAGCTGTATAAGAAATTGTGGATTCAAGCTGGAGGGGAAAGCGAGAAGATGCCCTCAATTTGGAAGCGCTACCGGCGACTGTACCATCTAACAGTGCAGACACGACATCGGAATGGGAAGCACCGATCCTGAAAGCCAAATTTCCTAAACCTTGTGATTGGCGGAGAAAAGAATTCGAGAAATGGACCAAATTAGTGTCCCAAGGCCGTGGAATTAAAAATTTTGAAGGTGATAGAATTAGTAACGATTGGCTCCAATACTATAGACGTATACCTCACAGGAAACTCCTCACTGCATTACAACTTAGGGCCAACGTCTACCCCACGAGAGAATTTCTCTCCCGGGTAGAGAGGAAAAGTACATCAAGGCCTGCAGGCACTGCGACGCGGACAACGAAACCTGCGCCCACATCATCGGCTACTGCCCAGTGACGCAGGACGCTCGAATCAAAAGGCACAATCACATCTGTGACGTGCTTATTGAGGAGGCGAAAAAGAAGGACTGGGTAGTCTTCAAGGAACCACACTTGAGGGATACCATCAAGGAACTGTACAAACCAGATGTGATTTTTGTGAAGGATGGACGTGCGTTCGTCGTGGATGTGACAGTACGATACGAAGCCTCCCAAACATCTCTGGAGGAAGCCGCTGCGGAGAAAGTCAACAAGTACAAACATTTGGGCGCCGAGGTGCGAGACCTCACCAACGCAAAGGACGTTGTTTTCATGGGCTTTCCCCTTGGAGCGCGGGGGAAATGGTATCAAGGGAACTTTGAACTTTTAGAAACACTTGGCCTCTCCAAATCGAGGCAAGTGAGGGTTGCAAAGACCCTATCCACAGCAGCGCTCCTGTCATCTGTGGACATTGTGCATATGTTCGCCAGTAGGGCTAGAAGGTTACGTGATGTAGAGTAGTGAAATTTTGTAACTTTTTTTTTTCAGTGGCCGGCTGGCTCCTGAAAATCCACGATACGCAGGATGGTTCCCAGATGAAAGGTGGCACCAGTGCCGAGTCGGGCTGGTTTGATAGAGGGAAGTGGCTCCTGCAATCTGCCAGCCAGAAGCGGAGTGGGTAAGTTTTGTTTGCCAGGGAAAAGGGCCGTGGTTTGTGTTCGGTGGCCTGTGGCTGGGAGTGGCCGGCTGGCTCCTGAAAATCCACGATATGCAGGATGGTTCCCAGATGAAAGGTGGCACCAGTGCCAAGTCGGTCTGGTTTGAGAGAGGCAAGTGGCTCCTGCAATCTGCCAGCCAGAAGAGGGGCGAGTGAGTTTTGTTTGCCAGGGAAAAGGGCCGTGGTTTGTGTTCGGGGGCCTGTGGCTGGGAGTGGCCGGCTGGCTCCTGAAAATCCACGATACGCAGGATGGTTCCCAGATGAAAGGTGGCACCAGTGCCAAGTCGGGCTGGTTTGAGAGAGCCAAGTGGTTCCTGCAATCTGCCAGCCAGAACATTGGCAGGTCAGTTTTACTTCAAGTTAAAGGGGCCGTAGTTTGTGTTTGTGGGCCTGTGGCTGGGAGTGGCCAGCTGGCTCCTGAAAATCCACGATACGCAGGATGGTTCCCAGATGAAAGGTGGCACCAGTGCCAAGTCGGGCTGGATTGATAGAGGCAAGTGGCTCCTGCAATCTGCCAGCCAGATGACGGGCAGGTCAGTTTTACTTCCAGGGAAAATGGCCGTAGTTTGTATTTGAGGACTTCTGGCTGGGAGTGGCCGGCTGGCCCCTGACAATCCACAATGCGCAGGGTGCCTCCCAGACCCAAGGTGGCACCAGCGCCAAGTTGGGCTGGTTTGAGAGAGCCAAGTGGTTCCTGCAATCTGCCAGCCAGAAGACGGGCAAGTCAGTTTTACTTCCAGGGAAAGGGGCCGTAGTTTGTGTTTCGGGGCCTGTGGCTGGGAATGGCCGGTTGGCTCCTGAAAATCCACGATAAGCAGGATGGTTCCCAGATGAGAGGTGGCACCAGTGCCGAGTCGGGCTGGTTTGATAGAGGGAAGTGGCTGCTGCAATCTGCCAGCCAGAAGCGGAGCGGGTGAGTTTGTTTGCCAGAGAAATGGCCCGTGGTTTGTGTTTGGGGGCCTGTGGCTGGGAGTGGCCGGCTGGCTCCTGAAAATCCACGATACGCAGGATGGTTCCCAGATGAAAGGTGGCACCAGTACCGAGTCTGGCTGGTTTGATAGAGGGAAGTGGATCCTGCAATCTGCCAGCAAGAAGCGGGGCCGGTGAGTTTTGTTTGCCAGGGAAAAGGGCCATGGTTTGTGTTCGGGGGCCTGTGGCTGGGAGTGGCCGGCTGGCTCCTGAAAATCCACGATACGCAGGATGGTTCCCAGATGAAAGGTGGCACCAGTACCGAGTTGGGCTGGTTTGATATTACCAAGTGGCTCCTGCAATCTGCCAGCCAGATGACACGCAGGTCAGTTTTACTTCCAGGGAAAAGGGCCGTAGTTTGTGTTTGGGGGCCTGTGGCTGGGAGTGCCGGCTGGCTCCTGAAAATCCACAATACGCAGGAAGGTTCCCAGATGAAAGGTGGCAGCGCTGCCAAGTCGGGCTGGTTTGATAGAGGCAAGTGGCTCCTGCAATCTGCCAGCCAGAAGATGGGCAGGTCAGTTTTACTTCCAGGGAAAAGGGCCGTAGTATTTGTTTGGTGACCTGTGTCTGGGAGTGGCCGGCTGGCTCCTGAAAATCCACAATACGCAGGATGGTTCCCAAATGAAAGGTGGAACCAGTACCGAGTCAGGCTGGTTTGATATGGGGAAGTGGCTCCTGCAATCTGCCAGGAAGAAGCGGGGCGCGTGAGTTTTGTTTGCCAGGGAAAAGGGCCATGGTTTGTGTTCGGGGGCCTGTGGCTGGGAGTGGCCGGCTGGCTCCTGAAAATCCACAATACGCAGGATGGTTCCCAGATGAAAGGTGGCACCAGTGCCGAGTCGGGCTGGATTGATAGAGGCAAGTGGCTCCTGCAATCTGCCAGCCAGATGACGGGCAGGTAAGTTTTACTTCCAGGGAAAAGGGCTGTAGTTTGTGTTTGGGGGCCTATGGCTGGGAGTGGCCGGCTGGTTCCTGAAAATCCACGATACGCAGGTTGGTTCCCAGATGAAAGGTGGCACCAGTGCCGAGTCGGGGTGGTTTGATAGATGGAAGTGACCTGCAATCTGCCCACCAGATGACATGGCATGTCAGTTTTACTTCCAGGGAAAAGGGCCGTGGTTGTGTGTTCGGGGGCCTGTGGCTGGGAGTGGCCGCTGGCTCCTGAAAATCCACGATATGCAGGATGGTCCCCAGATGAAAGGTGGCACCCGTGTCGATCGTTGTTTGATAGGGCAAGTGCTCCTGCATTCTGCCAGCTAGAAGATGGCAGGTCAGTTTAACTTCC
>NW_026992754.1:0-33604 GCF_028769735.1 Zonotrichia leucophrys gambelii
GGTGAATAATTGCTTCTGAATATAAATAATTACTTCTATATTTTCCTGGTCCAGCGTGTCAGACATATTCTGAACATGCCTGATGGTTCACCCAGGAAGGTTAGGAGGCATTTAGGTACTTCCTTAGACATCTGTGAACTGCCTAGACAGAAGGTAGGGGCCCAAATGCACAAAGTGGGACATGCCCAGGCAGGCAGAGGGTGGACTTGGAGCTCCCAAGTGAACTGATTTCAGGTACTGCTACAGAAGCCACCCAGACTGCTCTCTGAGAGTTCAGCTCGGCAGGGCTGTGCTGTTGCCAGCATTGACACAAAATCAGTAACCTGAACCTCAGTATGGACTCCAGTTTCTTTGCTATTCTTGCTGTGAACGTATTGTAGTAAAAGTAGACCTCTGGATCAGATGAGTGGAAGAACTAAGATCCACAAGCTAGGACAAGCTAATACCAAGGCTGTCTGAGTAATGGAAGCACTGGGTAAATGCTTGCAGAGTGTTTTACCATTTGCAGTCCATATAAGCTGCAAACAACATGTGTCTAGCATACAGTTTCCTGAATAGAACAATATATTCCCACTGTCCTTGAAAATCCTTCCAGTCCCAGCCAGAGGATCACATGGAAGCTGTTGTAACTCTGGCTGTGGAGGAGTATGAAGAAGACATTCACCAATACCTCCGAGAGACAGAAGTACAGAGACTTTGTACATGACAGTGAAAAATTAACTAGGAGAGGGGAAAACAGGTTGGAGGTTGGTACTTGCAGGGCGAGGGTACGCAGCCATAAAGAAAGACAGTAAAATCACATGGTGCCCACTCAAATCAATAAAACCAGACCTTCAGGGCAAAGACTAACGAAATCTGAAAAGCTTCTTTTGCAGAACTGGACCCTCAGACATCCCCATGGCCCGCATACCCCACTCCCAGAAGGCAGTGCCGAGTCATCAGGCAGCCCGATGGCAGACTACATCGGGGTTGTGAAAAAACCCAGTGAGAGGCTGGTGCAAAGAAGAACAGGGGGAAAGAGAAAAAGAGCTTAGCACTTGTCCCAAGTGGTATCCGTCAGGCGGAGTTGGAACTCTGGCGAAGTTCTGACTCTATTTGGATGGAATACCAATCAACCCAGAACCTGTCCTGCGCCAAGGGGTCCAAAGGGTGTTTTGGGGAGAACATGTGTCCGGACACGGGCTCTCCAAAATGCTCTGTTTAAAGTCAAACAGATTGCAGATTCTGGGAGGACAATTTGATGCTGTGATGTCAACAGATAAGCTGAGGAAGTCCTGCAAGAATGCCCGAAGTCATGGTTTAGTCAGACCCACGGCTGATCGCCCTTTATTTTAAATAAGTTCGTGTTGGGTGTTTTTAGAAAACCAGTTAGAGATAGTTAGCCTTTTGTTTGCGTTACATTGTTTAACTTTTCATTTGTTAAATATTTACACTCACAAGTTTGTTAAAAGTTGTTTGTTTTGTGGCAGTTACAAGTTTGTTACTGTCCCACTAGGCAGTTTTAACGTTACCATTTCCTATGTTTTTAATAGGTCATGAAGGGGGGGGAGGGAAATGTGGGCTTAAGATATCGTGTTATCTGGGAGATCTCGCGATATTATGCCTAACCCCTCTCCCTTTACCCTTGCCCTGCCGTTACCCCCTGTTATAAATGACCCCCGTTGGCAGTTAATAAAGGCCATTTCACTGTCCACCACATTGGTGTCAGCGTGTCTTGGCCCATGTGGCAGGGGTGCTGCCACAGAGCTGTGCTCGACCTGGGACACCACATCATAGCCCCTGTAGTGGCGGCAACACTCTGTGATGCCACAGCCTGCTCTGTCATGTCACATCCCATTCTCTAATGTCACACAACTGGTCTCTGATGTTACAGCTAAATCTGTGATGTCACAGCCCATTCTCTAATGTCACACAGATGGTCTCTGATGTCACAGACAACTCTGTGATGTCACAGCCCATTCTCTAATGTCACACAACTGGTCTCTGATGTTACAGCCAAATCTCTGATATCATCATATGCTCTGTGATGTCAGACTGCTGCCCTGTGCTGTCACAGCTTGCTCTGTGATGTCATAAATGCAATTTATGATGCTGTAGCTTCTCCATGACCTCCTATCCTCCACTCTCTGATGTCAGAGCCCACTTTGTCACCTCATGTTACCAGATGATCAGTTATCTACACCAGCTGAGCTCACACCTGGAGCTTGTTCCCCAAAACCGCAGGCCTATGGAAACCACACAATGCCCATTGTGTGAGAAGAGGAACTAAAAGTTTACCAGCCTCCTGCCAGCTCAGCCTGGCCCACTGGAACACTGGGGTCCACGACCACCAGAGAGACCCCCAGAAGAGAAGAACACATGGGTAAAGGGGAGGGGAAATATGTTAATGATTTTGGCAAAATGATTATCATATGTAAGTTTAGTCCAGGAAAATCAATGAATATGTGTGCAATATACAGAGTATAAACAGAAAATTTCCTGCACTCAGCCTGCAGGGCTTTGGGAGGAGCTATCCTCCGTGCATCCAGCTGAATAAAGAATGCTGCTTCTTAATGCTATACTGGGGTTAAGGAGTTTTCTGTTTTACTGAATTTTTGGTAACACTTCCACTGCCAAGGAAAGCTCTGTCTCCTGCTGTTCACAAACAGAGAAGGGCTGGTGGCAGATGTGGGGCCCAGAGGCTGCCTGGGGAACAGTGACCATGAAATAATCAAGTTTTCAATGTTTTTGAAAGGAGGGGCAGCTACCAAACTTCCACACTGCAATTTGGAAGGGCAGACTTTGGCCTGTTTAGGATGCAGATTTGGGGGGTACCAAATCAGGTACTGATTCTTTGAAAGAGAAACAGCCCTTAAAAAGAAAGGGGACTGGGAACATGGACTCATGTCAAGAAAGTAATCTTAAGGGGAAAGGAGCAGCCTGTCCCAGTGTGACAGAAGATAAGCTAGTGAGGAAAATGACTGGCCAGGCTGCCCATGGAGCTTTTCTGGGAACTCAAGGAAAAAAGAGGAAGCATCAACTTTGGACAGAAGGTCTCGCAACTTAGGAAGTATTTAAGAATGTTGTTAGGTCATGCAGAAAGAAAAGTTGAGAAGCGAAAGCTCAGTTAGAGCATTACCTGGCCACTTCTGTAAAAAATAATAAAAAATGTTATTACGAATAAATTAATAGCAAAACATGGGATGAGGAGAACATCTACTCTTTTTTTTTGGATGCAGTGGAGAATACAGTAACTAAAGATAAAGAAAAGGCTAAGCTACTTAACACCTTGTTTCTCTCAATTTTCAATATTAGCACATGTTTTCTTCAGGACAAGTGTTCTCCTGAGCTGGTAAATGGGCACAGGGAGCAGAACAGCCCCTGTAATCCAGGAGGAAGAAGTTGTTGACCTGCTGATCCTCTCACATGCTCACAGGTGTCTCTGGGACTAGATGGGATCCATGCTAGGGGGATGAGGGAGCTGTGGATGAGCTCCCCAAGCTGCTCTCCATCATTTAGCATCAGTCCTGGCTCAGCAGGGAGGTCCCAGAGGACTGGAGGTGCCAGTGTGAGCCCATCCCCAAGAAGGGCTGGAAGGAGGAGCTGGGGAACTCCAGGCCTGTCAGCCTGACCTGGGTGCCTGGCAAGGTTATGGAACAGATCACCTTGAGTGCCATCCCAGGGCACCCACAGGATGGCCGAGGGATCAGAGCCAGCCACCGTGGATTTCAGTATCTGCATTAATGATCTGCATGAGGAGAGTAAGTCCAGCATCAGCAAATTTGCAGATGGCACTAAGCTGGGTGTGAATGTTGATCTGCTGGAGGGTAGGAGGGCTCTGCACAGGGCCCTGCACAGGCTGGATCCAGGGCCCAAATCCAACAAGGTGAGGTTTTACAAGTCCAAGTACCGGGTCCTTCACTTTGGCCACAACAACCCCTGCAGCACTACAGGCAGGGGACAGAGTGGCTGGACAGCAGCCAGGCAGAAAAGGAACTTGGGGCACTGTTGGACAGCAGGCTGGACATGGGCCAGCAGTGAGCCCAGGTGGGCAAGAAAGCCAGTGGCTCCTGGCCTGGATCAGGAATGATGTGGCCAGCAGGAGCAGAGCTGATGGACTCAGCACTGATCTGGCCCACGCTCTGCACTCAGACAGTGCTGCTGCAGCTCCAGAATAGGGAACACAAGGGGATCCCTGCAGAAAACTTTGCTGGGAGATCATTTAGCTCCTTTAAAGACACCAAGAGCACAGCCCCTCATTGACACAGTCTGTGGACACAGGGAAAGTGCAGAGAAACAAAATGAGAAATGGTACTAACAATGGTTTTACTTTGTGGACAATAATAAAAAACTAAAAGGGAAAAGAAGGACAAATCCAAAAGAACTATCAAAATTATTTATATTACAAATTATTTATAATTCTTGGCCTGTTCCTGCTGCAGCCCTGGCACTGCCACCCCCAGGGCTGTGCCCGGCCCCGAGAGCACTCAGGCCCTGCAGCAACACCAGGGCCACCAGGGCAGCGGGGCAGGGCCACGGCAGCAGCACTGGCAACACCAAGTGCTGCTGCTGCTGGGCACAGCTGCTGGGCCAGCACTGATCTGCCCCCAGCTCTGCACACAGACATTGCTGCTGCAGCTCCAGAGAAGGAAACATAAGGGGATCGCCCATGAAAACTCTACTGGGAGATCCTTTATCTCCTTTAAAGTTACCAAGAAACCAGCTCCTCATTGACACAGTCTGAGGCCACAGTGAATTTTGGAGAAGCAAAATAAGAAGTTGTAGTAAAAATGGCCTTGGTTTAGGGAGAATATTAAAAAATGAAAACAGAACAAAAAAAAAAAAAAAAACCAATCCAACAAGAAGTATCAAACATTACTTTTATTTCAAGACATATGCAGATATTGGCAACCAGTTTAATGTTTCCTAAATGGTCCACTCATCAGTGTCCACACTGCAGCCTTGAGCTCCTGGTTCCTCAGGCTGTAGATGAGGGGGTTCAGGGCTGGAGGCACCACCGAGTACAGAACTGACAGGGCCAGATCCAGGGATGGGGAGGACATGGAGGGGGGCTTCAGGTAGGCAAACGCTGCAGTGCTGAGGAACAGGGTGACCACAGTCAGGTGAGGGAGGCAGGTGGAAAAGGCTTTGTGCCGTCCCTGCTCAGAGGGGATCCTCAGCACAGCCCTGAAAATCTGCACATAGGAGAAAACAATGAACACAAAACAGCAAAATGCTGAACAGGCACTAACTGCACTGAGTCCCAGCTTTCGGAGGGCACTGGTGTGTGAGCAGGAGAGCTTGATGATTGGGGGCACATCGCAGAAGAACTGGCCCAGGGCATTGCCATGGCACAGGGGCAGGGAAAATGTATTGGCTGTGTGCATGAGAGCATTGAGAAAGGCACTGGCCCAGGCAGCTGCTGCCATGTGGGCACAAGCTCTGCTGCCCAAGAGGGTCCCATAGTGCAGGGGTTTTCAGATGGACACGTAGCGGTCATAGCACATGATTGTCAGGAGGTAAAACTCTGATCCAAGGAAGAAGATAAGTAGAAATACTTGGACAGCACATCCTGAGTAGGAGATGTCCCGGGTGTCCCAGAGGGAATTGTGCATGGCTTTGGGGACAGTGGTGCAGATGGAGCCCAGGTCACTGAGGGCCAGGTTGAGCAGGAAGAAGAACATGGGCGTGTGCAGGTGGTGGCCGCAGGCTACGGCGCTGATGATGAGGCCGTTGCCCAGGAGGGCAGCCAGGGAGATGCCCAGCAAGAGGCAGAAGTGCAGGAGCTGCAGCTGCTGCGTGTCTGCCAATGCCATCAGGAGGAAGTGGCTGATGGAGCTGCTGTTGGACATTTCTTGGTTCTGGACATTTTGAGCTGTTCAAAGACAACATTGACAATTTGGACAAAATAGTTTTAGTCAATGCTATGCTATTTTCTTACAGAACCACTAAAAATTGCTTCTCTTTCTCTGGGGAAATTTCATTTACCTTTTTTTTTTTTCAGTGTAGCTTTGGGCTCCAAAGTAACTGTGTGTTTTTTAGAAGGGACAGAATTCCTGTTCTTAGCATTGCTCTCAGGCTGAACACTGGGGAGCCCAGAGGGAAAACAGGGCTTCCTGTGCCCCAGTGCACTCAAACCGGTTGGGCCAACACAGGTGCCCTTTGCTCATTTCCCCTCGGTCTAGTACAGGATGTACCAATATAAAACTGCACTTAAAAATAACAAGGCTTTTTTTGAAGACTCCAGTTTCAAAATCAATCTTTCCAACTCTTCTCTCTCTCCCTGTGCAGCTGGCCATGGAGGGATACCAAGGGCTTGCCTGGGTCTCTGCTGCCTGGAGTTGTGCCTACTGGGAGCTGTTTCTCTCTATCCAAGCCTTGTCCCTGCCAGTGCTGCTAGAGCCCAGCCCAGCCCTGGGGGCTCAGCTCTGCCCTGCAGACCCCTCCCAGCACAGGGCACTGCCCAGGGGCATCTCCCTGGCAGCAGGGCCTTAAGGGCAGGCCAGACAAACAGAGATGCTGCAAGCCAAGGTGCTGCTGCTGCTGTCTGTAGGGAGAGGAGGCTGAGGAGGTACTTTCTGAGGGAGATCTGATGCATATCTGCTGATACCCAAGGTGACAGTGCAGGAGTGTCAGTGACACAGCCAAAGCTGACAGCCCCTTTCCCTTCCCTTAAGGAGAAAGCTGAGAGAAGCCCTGGCCATGCAGCACCATCTCCACAGCAGGAGTAATCTGCCCTGATGGGGATGGCTCCTTCCACCTCCGATTTCTCCCCTGCAGCGTCCATGGGGAGCTGCCAGGAAGGCTGAGAGCTGCCCCTGGCAGGTGGCACATGCCCTGGGCTGGCCAAGAGCCCCAAGGGCTGCCGGAGCTGCTCTGCAGGACAGCCCTGGGCAGCCCTGGCTGCAGCCCCAGCTTCAGCCCCTGCAGCCATCCCTGGCAGCAGGAGTCATCCTGCCCTGTCCCTCTGATGGTGCCCAGGGCAGCCCCGCTCTGCAGCACATCCTCCTCCTGCTCCTCCTGTGCCACAGAGAAACTGAGAGAGTCCTCCTGAAACATCCGTCAGGCTGTGGGGTGTGCTGGCTTCAGGAGATCCCTCCAGGAGCACAGGGGACATTGCCCTGCACCCACACACTCACCATGCACAGGGCTGTGAAGATCTTTCCCCAGGTGAAGTCTCAGCTCAATGTCTTCCCAATCCTGATTGCCTTCAGCCTGTCTGCCTGGCTCCTGTCCCCTCAGTGCCTGCAGGCAGAGCCCTCAGCCCTGCTGGGCTGGGAGAGGAGCTGGTCATGGCAAGAGTTGTTCCTTTAAAGCTCAGCAGCACAGACACAGCACAAGGACTTTAATGAGCCTCTTGGGGATTTGGTGTTGTTTACATCAAACTCAGTCCCTGAGAGAGTGCTCAAAAAACTTCTCAAGAACTCAAAATTAAATTGAAACTCCAAAGTTCCTTGAAGTTTTAATGCATCCCACTGAGGAACACAACTCAGAAAGTGTCCCCAGGTTCCAGTTAGAGCAGAACACTGGAGGCAGTGATGACAGCTGGGGACAAACAAGGCCAAGGTGTCTCTGGTGCTGAGCACACCTGGATGTGTTTGAGGAATGCAAAGGGCCAAGGCCTGAGCCCCAGCCCCTGGCCAGGCAGATCCTGTCCCTCCCTCCTTGCTCAGGGCTCTTCCCGGGATGGGCACTGGCATGTGGGGATGTGCAATGGCAAGGGCAGGAGCATGGGGCGGCCCCTGCCAGGCTGCTGAGCAGGGACAAGGAGGCAATGAGGCCCCAGCCCTGCAAGGGTCACTTGTCTCCTGCTCCTGCCTCAGTGCTTTCCATTCTATGGAAAAGAACCATCCCTCTTTCCCAGGCACCCATTGTGGGAAAACAGGACTCCCGTATATCTAACCAATATGATTAAACAGAAGCCATTGATTGTTTCTATTATGCACTTATTTATACATTCTAACCCTACTGCACACACTGATCACACTCTTCTTCATTGGTGCCTCTGTGTTGTCCTTGTGTTCTGCACGCACTTCTCGAAGTATGTGATTGGTTGCAGTTCAGGTGGTTCTCAGTCCTCTATTATCGAGTTCTTGAGGTCTTGGTATTCTGTTTCTCAGCCTCCTCTTTCTTCATTTAGCACAGTTTATGTCTTAGTAACCTTGGTGAATTCCAGAGGACTCTGATAAGAACAACTACAAGTGGTATGGCTGGTGCACAGTGTGGCATAAGTTGTTCAGATACATTGCTACAACTCCCCCTTCTTCTTCTTGCACCAGCCAAACCCTTTTCACTGTATTTTCTACCAATTGGGTCACCAATTTCCTTAGGCATGGAATAATACAAAGCAATATAAGAATGACTTCTAGTAATAACAAAGCTGTCTTTATTTTGTCTTTCAACCATCCAGTTATTCCCCATCCCTCAAACCATTCATCCAAGCCCCAGTCATTCAGGGTTAATTTTTTCATGTTATCTTGTAGTTTTTTCAGTTCCTGTGAATGGATGCAGACTGGCCAGAGAGATTCAGCCAACACATTCCTTCAAAATCCTCACACCTGTGCTCATGTGCTAACAGCAAAAAATCTATAGCAGCTCTTTTTTGCAGTGTGCCATGTCTAATACTATCTACATCAGTGAGCATTTGATTTAAAATAGCTGAACTTGTGTTCAGTGTGGGAATCCACAAAATCAGAGAGTTTTCGGGAAGCTGCAAAAGGCAGGCCTCAGAGACAGCAGAGCTGTGATTAGAGCTAAGCAGTAGCCATGAGATAGGTCAACAGAAAAATTATGCAAAAAGTAGAAAAGTAAGGACAAATAGAACAATGGCCTGTGTATTAACGCTTGTCTAGAATAACTCCCTAAGATACAGAAAAGTTTTTCTAACAAGATATTAGGAAGTTTGAAGCCTATTAATGGAGCTCTGTGCATTGTGTTTTAAGGCTTACAAGCAGGTATTGTATTAGAAATAGGCAAGCATTGTTTTAACGAAAGGTACGTGTGCTTATAGTGGTTGGATAGAACTGCTGTCAATATGCTTTTGCTTTGTGTGATTGGTCAAAAAATTTATAAAGTAAGTTGTACTATTAAGTTCTTGGTCTGCTGCTTGGGATGTGAGCTGCTGGCATCTTCCCATTGTCACAACCATGTAATGAGACTGATGCTGAAAAATAAAACAGCTCAAGGCACGTTCCACAGCAGTCCCATCCCGTTTGTGGTTTGTACATAGCCCCCGGCTCTCTCTATACAAGAGAGACTGTGCAAAGTACTTTACATTATTTGAATTTCATTAATTCTAATATCATATATATTTCAAGAATTGCTCTCAAAAATGAACCAAACCCCCCTGTCTTAAGGCACTTTCATAACAACACGTGCACACACCTCAAAGAAAGATCTGCAGTACTTGATCAGAATCATTAATCTAAAACTGTTGAAGGGCCATACCCTCTCATTATGTGGGGGACAGAATATGCTTGTGTTTCTACAGATACAGGACCCCGGTGGATTCCCAGAAGATTTATCAGTCCCTACATAGACCACAGATCTGAAGACGACTCCTCGAATGAACAGGAAGTCAGTTCCCTCTCCCACCATGCCACAGAAGCAGCTTTCTCTTGGAGATGAAGAAAAAAGAAATTCACATATCCAAACATTGTGGCAAGGACACTCATCACATGTAGATATATCCCACTGATAACGTCCATGTCAATCGCAAATGCAGACACACCCCTCCCTTTTCCATCCCTCTACCAGTGACCCCTTATCCCTACCCCTCCCTCCTTCCCCTCTTGAAACTACTCCTTTTTCCCCTCCCTCAAACTTTCCTTAAGAAAGTGAAGGGAGTGACTGGGAGGAGTTGGTAAGAGCTATAGGGAGAACTTAAGAATATTTAAGAATGTCTTAAAATAAGTCAACTAATGTGTGCTTTTACCATCCACAAGTGAAAACTACCTTAGCTTTCTCCTTTCTATGGAAAGAAGAAGCATGATTCTTCCTGCGATACCCTCCAGGGCACCCCGCAGCAGTGACAGTGCCACCATTGCCATCGTCTTTATCAGCGCCCTCATCTGTATCCAAGTGACCACCGGCTGGATTATCCCTCAGCCAAAACAAAACATCTGGGTCACTTTGGCAAAGTCATTAAAGCCAGACAATCTTTGCATGGCCATGGGAAGCGTAGAGGATCTGCTCTCAACATGCCTGGTGGGAGTTCCCCTCTCACCAAATGACTGCCTGTACCTAGGTAAAAACCCAGCCCTGTGGACACCTGGGACAAATGGACGACGATCCTCCCACACCATGTCTCCACAGGATTTGCTTTTCCAGGCCCAGGATGGTGTTAGGGGCAGTGGCATGAGGCACAGGGTGGGTCTGCAACCATCCAGTGGCGGTTTCCACCATGGTCAGCGCATGGCGCTTGCCTTGGCGTGTCTGGGGCAGTGTGATGTAGTCAATCTGCCAGGCCTCCCCATGCTTGTACTTGGACCACCGCCCACCGTACCACAGGGGCTTCACTCGCTTGACCTGCTTGATGGCAGCACACGTCTCACAGTCATGGATAACCTGAGAAATACTGACCATGGTTAGATCCACCCCTCGGTCCCGTGCCCACTTATAGGTGGCATCCCTGCCCTGATGGTCTGAGGCATTACGGGCCCATCGAGCTAGGAATAACTCCCTCTTACATTGCCAATATAAGTCTATCTTCGACACCTCTATCTTTGCAGCTTGGTCTACCTGCTCATTGTTTTGGTGCTCCTCATTGGCTCTGCTCTTGGGGACATGGGCATCTACATGGTGGACCTTCACAGGCAGTTTCCCTACTCTGGTAGCAATGTCTTTCCACTCATCAGCAGCCCAAATTGGTTTTCCTCTACGTTGCCAGTTAGCCTTTTTCCACCTCTCCAGCCATCCCCACAGAGCATTGGCTACCATCCATGAATCAGTGTAGAGGTAGAGCTTTGGCTGTTTCTCTCTCTCAGCAATGTCCAGGGCCAGTTGAACAGATTTGAGTTCAGCAAGTTGGCTTGATCCACCTTCTCCTTCAGTAGCTTGTGCAGCCTGTCGTGTGGGGCTCCATACGGCTGCTTTCCACTTCCGGTTCATCCCTACAATGCAACAGGAACTGTCAGTGAAAAGAGCGTAGCGTGTTTCCTCTGGGGGCAGTTGGTTGTATGGAGGAGCCTCTTCAGCCCGTGTCACTGGTTCTTGTTCCTCTTCATTAGCGAGACCAAAGTTCTCACCTTCCGGCCAGTTTGTAATTATCTCCAAAATCCCAGGGCGATTCAGGTTTCCAATAGGGGCGCGCTGTGTAACAAGAGTAATCCACTTACTCCATGTAGCGTCAGGGGTGTGGTCGGTAGTGGGAACCTTTCCTTTAAACATCCACCCCAGCACCGGTAGTCAGGGTGCCAGGGGGAGTTGTGCTTCTGTACCAATCACCTCTGAGGCAGCCTGGACTCCAAGATTTCCTTCCCTGTAGGAGTGTAGTTGGCTTCAGAGCCTCTGTAGCTTTGACTCCAAAATCCCAGTGGTTGGCCTCGAGTCTCCCCAGGCACCTTCTGCCAAAGGCTCCAGGACAAGCCATGGTTCCCGGCTGCAGAGTACAGCACATTCTTCACCTCTGGTCCTGTCCTGACTGGGCCAAAGGCAATCACATGAGTGATCTCCTGCTTGATCTGGGCAAAGGCTTGTTGCTGTTCAGGACCCCAGTGGAACTCGTTCTTCTTGCAGGTAAAGAGGTCTCACAATCTTACTTTATTTGGGAATATGCATTCTCCAAAACCTATGGCACCCAGGAAAGCTTGCATTTCCTTCTTGCTAGTTGGTGGAGACATCACGGTGATTTTGTTGATGACCTCTGTGGGAATCTGACGCCGTCCGTCTTGCCACTTCACTCCCAGAAACTGGATCTCTCAGGCACGTCCCTTGACTTTGCTCTTCTTGATAGCAAAGCTGGCTTCTAGCAGAATCCTGATGATCCTCTCTCCTTTCTCAAATACTTCCATTGCTGTGTTCCCCCACACAATGATGTCATTGATATACTGCAGATGTTCTGGAGCCTCACCCTCTTCCAGTGCAGTCTGGATCAGTCCATGGCAGATGGTGGGGCTGTGCTTCCACCCCTGGGGCAATCGGTTCCAGGTGTACTGCACTCCCCTCCATGTGAAAGCAAACTGAGGCCTGCATTCTGCTGCTAAATGAATGGAGAAAAATGTGTTAGCAATGCCAATGGTGGCAAAGCACTTTGCTGCCTTGGACTCCAGCTCGTACTGGAGTTCCAGCATGTCCAGCACAGCAGCGCTCAGTGGTGGAGTCACTTCATTCAAGCCATGATAGTCCACAGTCAATCTCCATTCTCTGTCAGACTTGTGCACAGGCCAAGTGGGGCTGTTGAAGGGTGAGTGGGTCTTCCTGACCAGCCCTTGGCTCTTCAGCTCACGGATCATTTTGTGGATGGGGATCATGGCATCTTGATTTATCTGATACTGCCAGTGGTGCACTGTCTAGGTGGCAATTGGTGGTCTTTGCTCTTCCACCTTCAGGAGTCCTACTGCAGACGGGTTTTCTGATAGTCCAGGCAAAGTGTTCAACTGCTTGATGTTTTCTGCCTCCACAGTAGCTATGCCAAAAGCCCATCTGAGTCCCTTTGGGTCTTTGTAATAGCCGTTCAGGAGGAAATCTATGCCCAGAATACACAGGACCTCTGGGCCAGTCACAATAGGATGTTTTTTTACTCTTTCCCAGTCAGGCTCACCTCAGCTTCCAACAGGGTCAATTGCTGTGATCCCCCCGTCACCCCGGCCATGGAAACAGATTCTGCCCCCACATTTCCTGATGGTATCAGGGTACACTGTGCACCAGTATCAACTAAGGCATCGTACTTTTGTGGTTCTGACGTGCCAGGCCATCGGATCCACACCATCCAGAAAATCCAGTTTTCCCGTGCCTCTCCTTGGCTAGAGGCAGGGCCCCTCTAACCATGGGTATTTATGGCAGAGGTACCTTCCAGGGAATCTGACAGATCATACTCAGCAGCTCAGTCATGGGAGGTTGAGGCTACCTTCACTTTACTGGAGTTCCCTTGATTAGTGTTTCCCTCATTGAGCTGACGCACCCGTGCTGCCAGGACAGAAGTGGGTTTCCCATCCCACCTTCCCATGTCTTCCCCATGGTCACGCAGAAAGAACCACAGGTCAGCCCGTAGGGTGTACCCCCCCCCCTCTAGCTGGGAAACATTGGGCGCTGACTCTGGGCCCTGTGATTCACAGTGCTGCAATGTGGGAACTGTTCTACCTCACCTCTTCCCTCACCACCTCCCTCATCTCCTCTTTGATCTCCTTAATCACTGCAGAGACATGAGCCTGCATCAGTCCATTGATCATACTTTCATAATTCTTAAGCTTGTTGGCTACAGAACCTACCGTGTCTTGGTTGTTATCAGCATTAATTGTTGCAATAAAGGTGGTGTATTGGTATGGCCCCAGATTTGCCAGGCTCCACAACATTTGCCCTGTGCACCTGACTTGGTCAGGGTCATTACCATGCTGTCCATCCCTCCCAAAGAGTACCTCTAATTCTGCCACTTCTCTCAGCTGTTGGATCCCTTCCTCAAGGGTCTTCCAGCACATTCTGTGGTGCTGGTCCTGCATTCTCTCCCTGTGGACAAACCTCTCTCTGACACTCATTAAAAGCTAAGCCCAGAGGGAAAGAGACCCTGGCTCCTTTTCAACAATCTGATTGATACCTGAGTCGTGGGTCAAGGGTCCCAAATTCCTTGCCTCACCACCATCCAGCTGGACACTTGTACTCAAAAGATCTCAAACGTGAAGTAGCCAGGTTGTATAAGCCTCACGTCCCCATCATACAATGTCTTTGCGCAGATTACAGAGACTTTTGTACATCAGGGACTCCGTGATGTTCGCAACCTCTGGCTCCCCTGTAGGTTGTGAGGGCCCTCCCCTATCTGAGTGCTCTGCTTTCATCTTAGATCTCCTTGTTTCTACAAGGGCAACTGCTGCTGGCTGTGTCTGCCTTTGCTATTCCGCTGGAACCTGGACAGTTGTAACATCTGTGGGTTCCGCTGCTGCACTATTAGACTTTCTCTCTTCATGGCAGAGGGAGGGCTTCTCACCAGCTAGGGAAGTGTATTCCTTCAGCATCCAGCCCATCTCACGTATCTCCTTCACCAGACCCCCCACCCAATCTGGGTAGTTCACATCTGGGGTGGGATGTGGGGTAGGGTCAGGCTCTGGGACAGCAGCATCCCCAGACTCTGGTGGCGGATTGGATTCTGGGGTTGGTGTCAGGGTGGTTATCCAGGTAAGTCACCCCTCCTCTCTAAATGCTAAATAGAGCAGGCCTATCAGCAACACCAGCCACTATATGATATCATTAATATTTAGAGTGGAACTGAAATCTTCAAAAACTGGCGGAGCTGACCTAAAGAGATGGCTAAATGCTTGGAAGAAGATTTCGCCTGGTGTCATTTCCTTACAGCAGGTGCCATTATTAAAGTAACCCTAAAAACATACAGTTAGTGTGTGATAGCTCAGAATCTGTGTGCCTGCTTTCCAGAGGAAGTTAAAAATCCATGAATTCCTCACCTTATTTACCCATAAAACAAACTGGATAACAGCCACAGTAGCTTTGGTTATAGGACCCATGCTTAGATAAGGGTCTACAAATGGGAGAAATACAGCCATGATCACGTGCTGTCAGAGAAAGGAGACCAGGACACCAGTTGGTTCATCATGGCCCGCTTTATTGAAAAAGTATCAAACACTTATACAGCAAATAAGCTTATGAATATTCTGTAAGCCAAGCAATCTATTGGTTAAACTATAGCATTAACTCATCCACATTCCTTTGAGACTACGTTCTCTATCTCTCCTGCCTCACTGTCCATTTCTTTATCATGTTTTGCGAGGATCAAGGACACATTATCTCGCACCTGCAAGATTTGGAACTAACCATGGTCTTGTACTTTTCCATTCTCTATCCTGCTACAGACAAAAAGGCCTCTGCCTGTCTCTGCCCTAGTTAGGACATCTTTCCCAAGTTAATTCGGCTGTGTCCTCTTTCCTCAAGCCACTCTGACAAAACTCTCCACTTTTCTACAAATAAATTTTTAGCAAAATATGGGATAAGGAGAACCTCTACTCTTTTTTTTTGGACACAGTGTAGAATATAGTAACTAAAGATAAGGAAAGACTGAGCTACTTAACACCTTGTTTGTCTCAATTTTCAATATTAGGACAGGCTGTTCTCAGGACAAGTGTTCTCCTGAGCTGGTAAATGGGCACATGGAGCAGAACAGCCCCCCTGAAATCCAGGAGGAAGAAGCTGCTGACCTGCTGAGACACTCAGATGCTCTCAGGTGCATGGGATCGGATGGAATCCATGCCAGGGGCATGAGGGAGCTGGTGGATGCACTCCCCAAGCTGCTGTCCATCATTTACCATCAGTCCTGGCTCAGCAGGGAGGTGCCAGAGGACTGGAGGTGCCAGTGTGAGCCCATCCCCAAGAAGGGCTGGAAGGAGGATCTGGGGAACTCCAGGCCTGTCAGCCTAACCTGGGTGCCTGGCAAGGTTATGGAACAGATCACCTTGAGTGCCATCACAGGGCACCCATGGGATGGCCGAGGGATCAGAGCCAGCCAGCGTGGATTTAGGGGTGGCAGGTCCTGCCTGACCAACCTGGTCTCCTTTTATGACCTGGTGACCCACCTGTGGATGCAGGAAAGGCTGTGGATGTTGTGTGCCTGGACTTCAAAGCCTTTAAAACCATAAGCCACAGAATTCCTTGGAAAAACTGCAGCCCATGGCTTGGACATGTTCACCCTTCCCAGGGCAAAGAGCTGACTGGAGGCTGGGCCCAGAGAGTGGTGGGGATGGTGCTGCACCCAGCTGGTGTCCAGGCACTGGTGGTGTCCCCCAGGGATCTGTGCTGGGCCCAGTCCTGTTTAATATCTTCACTGATGATCTGGGGGAGGGGATCGAGTCCACCATTCACAAATTGCAGATGGCACCAAGCTGGGTGTGAGTGTGGATCTCCTGCTGGAGAGCTGGTAAAGAAGACACAGCCTTAAGCTGCACCAGGCGAGGTTCAGGCTTGGCAATAGGAAGAAGTTCTTCACAGAAAGGGTGAGTGGGCACTGGAATGGGCTGGCCAGGGGGGAGGTGGCAGAGTCACTGTCCCTCTCTAGTGGAACTTAGTGGCATGATCTGAGTGCCAAGGCAGTATTAGGGCATGTGTTGGGCTTGATGATCCCAAAGGTCTTTTCCAGCCTATTTGATTCTGTTATTCTGTGCACTCTGGGGCCATTGTGACACTGCAGGGCCTCGTGGAACTGAGAGGACCATGGGGACACCGTGCAGCCCCACAGAACCAGGGGTCCACTGTTGTGCTCTGGGGCCAAATGGAACCAGGGAGTGCTCCGTGACACTCTGGGTCCTCATGGAACCACAGAGGCCATTGTGACACTGCAGGGCCTCGTGTAACCAAGGGGTTTCACCATTTTGACACTGCAAAACCAAGGAGACCTTTGGGGGACTCCAGGGCCCAGTGGAACCAAGGGGCCGTTCTTACACTGAGGGACCTCATGGAACCAAGGGGACATTGTGACACTGCAGGATGCTGTGTAACCAAGGGACCACTGTGACATGAGAGGGCCTCAAGGGATCTGGAAGAACATTGTGACACTGTGTGGCCTTGTGGAAACAAGGAGTCCATGGTGACACTGAGGGAACTTGTGGAACTCCAGAGACCATGGTGACAGTGTGGGACCTCATGTAACCATAGGGGCATTATGACATTCTGGGACCTCATGGAAACAAGGGCCCACTGTGGAACTGTAGCACCAATGAGCACATTATGACACTGTGAAGCCCCATGGAACCAAGAAGAACATTGTCACATTTTGGGGCCCCATGGAACCAAAGTTGCTCTGCACGGTCTCATGGATCCAAGGACAACAGTGTGACAGGTGTCCTTGTCACGTGGACATCAGGTGCAGGGCCTGATGTTATGAAGAGGCCATTGTGACACGGAGGGGCCCCATGGAACCAAGGACATCTTTGCAGATGATACCAAGCTCGGTGTGAGTGTGGATCTGCTGGAGGGTATCAGGGCTCTGCACAGAGCCCTGGACAGGCTGGAACCAGGGCCCAGATAACAAGAGGTGTTATTTAACAAGTCCAAGTCCCAGGACCTTCACTTTGGTCACAGCGCTCCAGGCTGGGGACAGAGTGGCTGGAGAGCAGCCAGGCAGAAAGGGACCTGCAGGGACTGATGGACAGCAGGCTGGACATGAGCCAGCAGTGTGCCCAGGTGGGCAAGAAGGCCAATGGCTCCTGGCCTGGCTCAGGAATGGTGTGGCCAGCAGGAGCAGGGCAGGGATTCCTCCCCTGTGCTGGGCACTGGTTGGGCAGCACCTAGAGTGCTGTGTCTAGTTCTGGGCCCCCTGGGGTGGGCAAGAGAAAGAAATATGAAGCAGAAGGAGGAAAGAAAGCAAAGGTGAAGCAAAGTAAATGCTAAGGGCAGTTTAGGAGTGGCTGCCTGGCAGCCCTGGCTCTGAGCAACAGCATCTGCAGTGGGACAGGAAACTCCCAGCTGATGGGAACAAACTTTCTGGCTGACTGCAGAGGCCAGGACAAAGCTGAGTCGTTTCCCTGGTGTCCCCCAGCCCTTGCTGGCCCCAGGGGCTGATGGCATTTGTGCTCCCTCAGGTTCATGTCCCCACACCAACAGCATGGGGGTGCTCCCCCTGCTCTGTGCAATGCAAACAGGGGCTGCTGAGCCAGTGCTGCTGTGTCTGTGCCTGCAAGGATGGGGCACCTGTGTGAGCTGGGGGAGAGGCCAGGGCTGCAGAGGGGGGATGTTGTTGGCAGCTCCATGAGGGTGCCCTAGGCTGTGCAGCGCACTGGGGATGGATCAGCCCCTGCTCTGCTGCTCCTTCCCATCTGCCCCAGGGCCCTTGCAGAGCCCCAGCCATGCTGTTTGCCCCCAGCCTGCCCACGGCCAGCCTGGGGCTGCTCACGGGGCTTTTCTGTGCTGAGCATTGGCCTGGGTGTGTTCTTGAGAGAGCCTGGGCAAGGAGCCTGGAGCCCCCAGGCCCTGGGCTGAGGCGTCAGCGCTGCCCCAGCAGTGCCCATGGCCTGTCCTTGCTGCAGCCCCGGCACTGCCACCCCCAGGGCTGTGCCCGGCCCCGAGAGCACTCAGGCCCTGCAGCAACACCAGGGCCACCAGGGCAGCGGGGCAGGGCCACGGCAGCAGCACTGGCAACACCAAGTGCTGCTGCTGCTGGGCACAGCTGCTGGGCCAGCACTGATCTGCCCCCAGCTCTGCACACAGACATTGCTGCTGCAGCTCCAGAGAAGGCAACAAAAGGGCATCTCTGCAGAAAAGTCTGCTGGGAGATCCTTTAGTTCATTTAAAGCTACTGAGAGCACAGCCCCTCATTGACACAGTCTTTCAGAACAAGGATGGTGAGAGACACAAAATGAGAAATGGCAGAAGCAATGACATTTTTTGGTTGACAATATTAAAATTCTAAAACACAATAAAATGACCTCCAAAATGAAAGCAACACAAAGGATCAAAGATGATTTTATTAGAAGTGATTTGCAGAAATTGGCCAGCCGTTTAATTTTTTCCGAAAACATCCACTCATCAGTGTCCACACTGCAGCCTTGAGCTCCTGGTTCCTCAGGCTGTAGATGAGGGGGTTCAGGACTGGAGGCACCACCGAGTACAGAACTGACAGGGCCAGATCCAGGGATGGGGAGGAGATGGAGGGGGGCTTCAGGTAGGCAAACGCTGTAGTGCTGATGAACAGGGAGACCACAGCCAGGTGAGGGAGGCAGGTGGAAAAGGCTTTGTGCCGTCCCTGCTCAGAGGGGATCCTCAGCACAGCCCTGAAGATCTGCACATAGGAGAAAACAATGAACACAAAACAGCCAAATGCTAAACAGGCACTAACTGCAAGAAGCCCCAGTTCCCGGAGGTAGGAATTGGAGCAGGAGAGCTTGAGAAACTGTGGGATTTCACAGAAGAACTGGCCCAGGACTTTGCCATGGCACAGGGGCAGGGAAAATGTATTGGCCATGTGCATGAGAGCATTGAGAAAGGCACTGGCCCAGGCAGCTGCTGCCATGTGGGCACAAGCTCTGCTGCCCAGGAGGGTCTCGTAGTGCAGGGGTTTGCAGATGGACACATAGCGGTCGTAGCACATCACGGTCAGGAGGAAATACTCTGATCCAATGAAGAACATAAATAAAAAGAGCTGTGTGGTACATCCAGAGTAGGAGATGTTCCTGGTGTCCCAGAGGGAATTGTGCATGGCTTTGGGGACAGTGGTGCAGATGGAGCCCAGGTCGCTGAGGGCCAGGTTGAGCAGGAAGAAGAACATGGGCGTGTGCAGGTGGTGGCCGCAGGCTACGGCGCTGATGATGAGGCCGTTGGCCAGGAGGGCAGCCAGGGAGATGCCCAGCAAGAGGCAGAAGTGCAGGAGCTGCAGCTGCCGCGTGTCTGCCAATGCCAGCAGGAGGAAGTGCCTGATGGAGCTGCTGTTGGACATTTGCTGTGCCTTGGCATGGGGATCTGTAAAAAAAGTACTCATGGAATACTTGGGTTTGGAGAGGACTTTAAATATCCCAGCACAGCCTGGGGGCACTTTCCTCCCACTGCCTGCCCAGGGCTCTGCTGCCTGGAGCTGTCCCTGCCAGCAGCTGCTTTCCTGGTTCCAGGGCTGGGCCCTGCCAGTGCTGCCAGAGCCCAGCCCAGCCCTGGGGGCTCAGCGCTGCCCTGCAGACCCCTTCCAGCTCAGGCACTGCCCAGGGACAGCTGTGGCTCTGCAGGCTCTGATGGCAACCTCAGAGCAACACTGAGGAGGCTGGAAAAGTGACACAGATGCTGCCTGTGAGGGGCCCTGTGCTTATTTTCGTCAGCATCTGGTTTATTCACATCTGAGATAACTTTTTTTTTTCTAAATGTGAACTGAGAGATTAATGTCTATGTGCAACCTCCCATCTAGGTAACCCAGAGTAGTAGAATAAAAAGCACGATTTTCTATTTTATGCAGCCCATGCTTTGCTGTGCTCCCTCTATATTCTATTTGCAAATGTTCTCGAGTTTAATGCCATGCTGGAAGCAGTCCTGAACAATGCAGCATCCTCCCCACACAAGGAGAACACTTCCAAGCCTGACCAGCTGTCTCCTCCCACCCAGATCTTGTCCCCCCGTGCTGGGAGCAGCTGCCAGGGCTGGCTGAGAGCTGTCCCTGGCAGGCAGCAGAGTCCCTGCCCCAGCACAGCGCCCTGGGCTGCAGGACCCTGCTCTGCAGGACAGCCCTGGGCACCCCTGGCTGTTCTGCACAAGAGACAATCAGAGAATGTACTCACAGGGTCTGTAGACATTGGGATGTTCCAGCTTGAGGAGATGGCTCCAGAAGCTGCAGCTGCATTGTCCTGCAGCCAGAGATTCCTGTGCCAAGGGCTGGCAGTGATTCTGTCCCAGGCACTTCTCAGCCCCTTCCCAGCCCTGACTGATTGAAGCTCTCTGTGTCTCTGTGCTGTGCCTGGGGTGGCTGCAGGCAGTGCCCCAGCCCTGCTGGGCTGGCAGAAGAGCTGCTCATCAAGAGAAATGTGCTTTTGTAGCTCTTCTTGGTTACCAGGAGCTGCCTTTGCGCCCAGCTCAGCAGCACAGACACAGCACAAGGACTTTAATGAGCCTCTGGAGCTTTGTGCTCATGCCCTGAACATCAGTCCCTGAGAGGGAGCTGAAGAAACCTCTGCAGAACTCCAAGGCAGAATCCAACTCCAAACTTTCTTGGACTTTAATGGGTCCCACTGAGGAGCACAAATGAGAAGTGTCCCCAGACCCAGGCAGAGCAGAGAACTGGAGGCAGTGATGACAGGTGGGGACAAAGAAAAGCCAAGTCTTGGCGCCTTGGGCACAGCAGGGTCTGTGCCACCAAGGGCTGTGAGGAGACACCTTGTCCTGAGGCCCTGGGGCCTCCTGGCACAGCCCCAGCCAGGCTGGGCACTGTCAGCCCCTTGTCCTGCCCTCAGCATCCCCCCCTAGCCCACATCCCAGTGGCCTACAAGGATCTGCTGGAAGTAGTCCCTGGGGAGCCTTGCTCAGCAATGGCCCTGGGAATCCTTAATGCTTCCTGTAGGGAGTGCAGGTTTTTCAAAGGACTTTGGGTTTGGCTTTTGTCTTGGAGTCTCTTGGAGGTTTGTGCAATCATGGCCCCAATTCTCTGCTTTAACGAGTCCCTGGAGAGCTTTGTACTGACACTCAGTGGGGCTCATTAATGGCTTGAGATACTCAAGGTTTTTAAGGTAGTTTATGGATTTAAGAATACTTTTAGGTACTTTTAAGGTGTTTCCTTCTCAGTCTCTGAGAGGTTTTTGTGCCATCCTGGCTTCCAGTTCTGTCCTCCAAGGAGTCCATGAGGAGCCTCTGTTGGGTATCTTCCCTCGTTCTGTTTTACAACACAGATGGAACTGAAAGAATTTTGTAAGACTTTCTAAAAGCATCCAAACAAACATGGAACAATTAACAAGACAACAACATCTAAGAGAATTTATAGTCCTGTTTTAGCTAGATATCATCCAACCCTTTAGTCCTTTGGATTGGAAGAATTTTTTGAACCAGTCTTTGTTTTCCACTTGAAGCTTCTTGAACTCTTCATTCAGTACTTGAATGCTCTTGTGGATTTTCTCGCTGTGGATGGAGAGGTCCATGCAACACATCCCTCAGAATCTACACAGCCATGCCCATGTGCCCAGAGTAAAAACTCTATCACTGTTCTGGAAGGTGGCATGTCTGATGGTCTCTATGTGTGAGAGCAGGCCACTCATTGAGAGCGAGTAGCATTGGTTTGCTTACTTAACAGGCACCCAAGATGGTCGGATTGTCCTAAAGCTTTAGATGCAGCCACCCAAGGCAGTCCAAATTGGGGGTACTACGATGCAATAGTTTGAAGCTTGCAAAGCCATGTCTTTGATATCATCCATTACTTTTCTGAGGATACCTGTTGCTTGATCATCTGGTAGGCTGTGTTGTCCTTCTCCAGCTAGATGGTTGATTGTCAATTCTGCCCTTGCCTCATTATTAGCATAGCCTGCTATTAATTGATTTAGTAAACACTTCGTCTCCCTTCCTACAGGGTGTATTCTGTAGGTGACAAAAACATGGTCATAATGTATTTTAAATCATAGGGGGTTAGGACGTGCTGTAAACATCGCCCTCATTAGGCCATTAAAACAAGGTAAGTCCTTCCTATGGTCTTTAGCTGCCCTACACCAATCCTTGATTTCCCCATAAACCAATGGCTGATACCTGGGATTCTGCCCCCTTCTTTCATAACATACCGGGCAATGAGGAGTTTCAAGGCTATTTGCCAGTCTCCTTCCTTAACAACTTCTTTCCAGATCCTTTCCCAGGGATCTTCTGGGGTTGAAGAGCGAGATGGATCTGAGGAGTCCAAACTGTCTTCTGAGGAGGAAGAATAACTTGGAGCAGAAACATTTGGATTAGAAATAGTGTGACAGTTGGGCTTAGTATCTGTGACCATGGGGTTATATTGTTGCCGGAGGGTTAGGCAAAGGGCACTGCCATTTTGTCAGGTGTTGGGGAGGAAGGGCCTTGATTTAGGATGGCATACCCCTGGGCTGGCATTCTGGAGGCATGGCCCAGGGGGAAGGTGGAATGATTGAAAGTGGGGGCGTGACCCACAGTCATGGAGGTGCAGTCTGGAGGTTCATTCAGGGTGGAAGAGAAGGTTGTCGTAGCAGGAAGTGGTGGAGCCAAGATGGAGAGACGATGGTCAGGCTAAGGGGCATCTGGAAAATTTTTAATGATCCACTTCACAATGGATTTTTATTTGTTCTTTGAAGATATTTGGTCATGATCAGTGAGAATTAACTTGGAGCATCCGTATACACACCTTTCTACTTTGGAGATCCGGCTGCCCATTTTTCTCTTTCTCCACCTTAGGTGGAACAGCCACTGGAACACCCCAAATCAATAATGGGTTGTGGGTGCATATTGTAAAAATGCAGTAGCAAAATGGGCAATAATTCTCCTGCATTTCCCTAAACCCACATGCAATCCTACGCAGGTGAAACTGTCGTTGTCCCTGGGGATCCTGGCCGAGATCCCTCAAAACAATGATGAATCTGCCAGCCTGACACAATCCAAAATCCCGGGGAGCACTGGCCTATCCTTCAGCTAACCACTCTGACGTGACTAAATGTCATGGTCCCTGTTTGGGCGGCAAAGGTCGCAATGAGGGTGGCTGTGACAAACCTTTCTGGTTCACCAACTTCAGGGCATGGGTGGTGAAAATGAAAAGAAGCAGATGCTGGGGATGATGAAACAGGAAAGCCTTATAAATATTATTGCCTGGCAATACATTTTGAGAATATGGAAACTATACGTGAGCTTGAAATGAAAGCAAGCTTTGAGACACCAAGCAAATAATATAAAGATGTTAGGCTTAATATTAACAGACACTGAAATTAAGAAAGACATTAGTAAGGAGATATTAGAATAAGTAAATAAGTGTTTTCAAGGGTATGGGCCTCTGCTGTACCAGGGAGAGTGAAAGATGCTCCCCCATGGTAGAGCAATGATTCTTTAATGAAAGAACACAACCAGTGAGAACTGAGTAGTACCCTCAAAATAAGATAAAGAAGGAATCAGCCCAATAACTGACAGTACTAGATTAAGGGCTGTCAATAAGATAACACAGAATTTATACCCTGTGGTAGCAAATCCATAGACTTTACCAACTTGTTTAACACCTGAGCTAACCTGGTTCACTGTTTTAGGCCTAAGAGATGCCTTCTTTTGCCTCCCTATCCATGAAGCCAGCCAGAAAATTTTTGCATTTAAACACAGCTCACATGGTCCATGTGCCTGAAGGCTTCAAAATTCCCCACTCCGATTGGAGAACAGCTTGCAAAGACCCAGAGTCCTGGGAAGCTCCACAAGAGGAAAGGAGGCTGTTGCAGTACGTGGACGATCTTCTAGTAGCCACTCGGACGAGGGAAGCAAGAGAAGCCTGGACGGTAAGCCTTTTGAATTTCCTAGGACTCCAAGGATGCAGAGTCTCAAAGAAAAAGGCACAGGTAGTGAAACAGAAGGTAATCTACCTGGGGTAAGAAGTGAGTGCTGAGCAGCAGACTTTAAGGCAGGGAAGCCCTATGCCAAACCCTGAACCCCAGACAACGAAAGAACTCCAAACCTTCTTAGGCATGGCAGAGTAGTGCCAGCTGTGGGTTCATAATTATGGACTGTTCGCCAGACCCCTCTATGCTCTTATTGCCAATGGGAACTGAGATCTCCAGTGGACAAGAGACACCACACGGGCCTTTCACCAGCTAGAGAGTCCCCTCATGTCGGCTCCAGCTTTGAAACTTCCAGATGTAAGTAAAGCATTCTTTCCATTTTTCCACGCAAGGAATTGCCCTGGGAATATTGGCTCAAGATTTGGGTCCATACCAGAGGGTAGTTGCTTACTTCTCTAAGCAACTAGATGCAACAGCCAAAGATGGCCAGATTGCCTCAGAGCTGTAGCAGCAGTTGTGCTGAACATTCAAGAGGCACACAAGTTTACCCTGGGACAAAAATGACTGTGCTAGTGTCCCACACAGTGTCCGCAGTACTGGAAGTAAAGGGTGGCCACTGGCTTTCGCCAGAGAGGTTTCTGAAATACCAGGCCATCATGGTAGAGCAAGATGATGGAGAGATAGTGGTGACTAATATTGTCAACCCAGCTTCTTTTCTCAGTGGAATCAAGGAGAAGCAGTACACCACGATTGCCTAGAGACCATTGAAGCTACCTACTCCAGCCGCCCAGATCTAAAGGACACTCCTCCGGACGATGCAGAGACCTGGTTCACTGACAAGAAAGCGACATTGCAAAATTCACAGTGACTACCTGCAGAGAGGTAATAGAGTCTGGACCCTTACCAACAGGTACCTCTGCACAGGATGCTGAGATAAATGCATAGACCCATGCCTTAGAAACAGCAAAAGGCATTCAAAGTTGTGCATGCACATGGAGCCATCTGGAAAGAGAAGAGACTGCAGACCTCACAGGGAAAGAAGAGACAATCCAGCTGCTAGAAGCAGTTCGGCTACCTGAAAAAGCATATTAAGGCACACCAGACAGTGAGCTTAAAATTAGAAGAAAGAAATGAGCTGGCGAATGGAGAGGCAAAGAAAGCAGCAAAAGGTGAAGTACAGATTTTCCTCGAAAGTAAGCCATAATACAATAATACTAATCAAAAGAGACGTACAACTGCAAGGGGTGAGCTACCATTGAAAGAGAGCTAGTAATCCCTTCCCATTTTCGTAGTTACTAGTGAAAGAAGAGCACTAGAAAACACACTAGAGCCTAATTACTTAAAGCCTTTTATAGAGTGTGGCTCCTTTCTCAAAATGACCAAGGCTGCGAGTGATACAGAGTGCATTAGAATGAAGTGTTGACTTTGAAGTAGTAATTCCCACAAGCTTTCTAGAACACACACCTGATTGAAAAGATTGTTGTATCGTTGTTAGGAATCTATATGCCACTATCGCTCAGGTGAGCTGATAATGTGATCATTGCCTCCAGACTAACCTCAAAATACCGCCCCCCTCCCGGGCCAAAACTCGATCAGATTGGGAGAGGCCATGGGCCTGTACAGCAGCGGCAAATCAGCTTTTCAGAACTCCCAAGGAAAGGGGGGTATCAGTATTTACTGGTATTAATAGATACATTTTCAGGGTGGCCAGAAACATTCCCCACCAGGACTGTCAAAGCTGAAGAGCTGACCAGATCATTTTCACAAGAGATAATACCACACTTCAGAGTTCCAGCCACAATATCCTCAGATAAAGAATCACCTTTCATTTCCAAAATAGTGCAACAGATTAGAAGCCATCTGGGCACAGATTAGGAACTTCACACCCCATACCGCCCCCAATCAAGCGGCCAGGTGGAGAGAATGAATCATTTGATTAAGCAGCAAATCATAAGACTTAAAAATCATAAGAGCAAGAAGCTCTTCCACTAGCACTATTGCAAATTCAAACTAAACCTTCTGAGCTAAAGGAACGCTGAATCCTTTTAGAATGCCTTATAGAAGACCATATAGAATACAAGGGGAATGTCCAGAATGTCCACTTACATGGTGGCATTAAGCAAACGGCTCAGAGAAATTGAGAAACATGTGGCTGGAACTCGGAGCAGGGAGTTAGATAGCCTGAGGTTGATGTATATGTTAAGTCTCTTACAGAGAAGACTTCGGAACCACAGTGGGAGAGACCACTGCAAGTACCTCTCACCACCTTCACTGCAATCAAAATCAAGGAGCAGAATGCTTGGATCCAACACTCTCGGTGAAGAAGGCCCAGAAGCCCCTTCAGGAGTGACACCAGGAGACAATGAACTGAGACTAAAACTTGGGCAAAATGAGTATATTGCGGTCGGGAGTAGCTCATACTTTAGTGTACAGAATTGTTTTGTATGGAATTATAACTGAGGTTTTAGAACTAGAGAGTACCTCTACCCAAAGCAATGCTGAATGGCCTTGGTCCCTGGCATTTATTCAGTATACTGGATCCATGGGAAAACCTTCTGAGATAAAAGATTTAAACATATCTGCTGTAGTAATCCACGAGAATCAGGTATGTGAAGAGTAAGAATGGCAAGAACAAGAACTGTGAACACTTCAAAGAATCTGAAGAAGAAAAATCAAAGTAAAGTGCTTAGTCATCAATAGGACAGCTTATGAGAGACCAGATGTAATTAGTGTCTGAACCTCCCCTGGTGTATATGAACACCAGGAAGTCTGTGATAGCCTAAGTGAATCAGACTGTTGGTGTAATTTCACCTTGATACAGCCTGTAGAAGTGACCTGCCTTTGAGCTCGATTTACTATCAGACTTTCATTTAAATTCAAAGCAGACACTGCACCTTTTACCACAGCAGGACTTATACAACCCATACTAGTTCAGACTCTACCCAAACTCCAAACTTGAACCTAACGTAGTAAAGATTATGAGTGAACAACAGCTATTATTCAACCCAGAATGGTCTCTCAACATGTGGAGTTGATAATGCAAATTAGCATCTCAAAAATCCAACCAGCCTGCTCCACCTTCCTAAAAACTTCCTTTGAGGGCTGGACAACACGGTTACAAAAATAGGCATATCTCAGGAGCAGAACAAGAAAGGAAGGAGCCAGCTCTCCTGGTGCCTAAAACCAGGAACACCAAGAAATCAGTTTCCTTAGGTCATTTTCCAAGCTGGTTGGCTGAACACCCAGGCAATGGCTGGTAAAGGGTGCTGAACTGCAGGTGGTGAATCAACCTAAGCAAGGAAGGTGATTTTCTTTATTTATAGCTATCCCTTTTCCTACTGAGATTTGGATCAGTGATTGTCCCAGTCTGAGGCGGTTGGATTCTGCTTAAAAGAGGTAGAGACCCCCTCAGAGCACAGCAGCAGGCTGTAAGATTTGAGCATCACTTTTGTGATGTGTTTGTGAGTGTTTCAGTAGCAGAAACCTGATCCCAGTTTCTTCTGAGGCACTGCAATGAATTTAAGCTTTTCTCTCAAGATTTCCCCTCCATTATCCTCTGCCCTGAACACAGTCCACAGCTTGATCTTAACTAGAGGCAAAGTAAGTGAAGTTTTGTAGACCAAGAGAGACATTCCTGCTTACCACACATCTGAGAAATCAAGTGCTTTAGAAAGAGAAAGAGAAGTTAAATTCCCTGAGGTCTCTACATTTCAGAATAAACATCTGCCTGAAGTATGACCTAAACCTCTTTCAGATACACTTGTGAAGTGTGTCTGAATTTGTAGTATGAGCCCAGCACATCCCTCTGGCAAGGAGAGATGATCATGGACAGAAAGCAGTTCCTGTTCCCCATAACAAACATCTAGCTAGCATATTAGAGACAAGATTAAGAGTTTTAAATAGAATTGATTCAGAAATACTGATGAATAAACTGGCTGCTGCAGCAGGTAGCCTAACAAAATTGAAGCAGCCTTTATAGTAATCTCTATTGGCCTTAGGAACTAGCCAGTGACAAATTTCAAAAGTACTGCCAAAGTAAAGAAGTGTGAAGAGGCCAGAGACCAAGACCACAAATTGATAGTAGAAGCACTTAGTATAGTTCAAGATAATGTGTCTTTATCTTTCGGTTGTATACAAGCACAGTTATGGATACAAGCAACAGCAGCTCTGATCATATAGGAAAGGAGTGAAGGTAATTTTCCAGCTGAAATTTGGAAAATTGAGTAGGATAATGCAATTGATTTTGAAAGGAAGTTTCAATCCTGGTGGACTAGGGTGAATTTCACCTATGATCCTGTTTCTAATGTGGCCACTGCCTTTGTGCTTACCATACGTAATGCCACTGTTTATGTTATCCATCCCATCATTGCCCTAGGATTAAACCATGAAAAACAACACTCTATCCTTCAGAACATAGAGTGTGGGCACGAAAAGATGAATGAAAAGTAGCAGACAGTAAACTTAGAATCCTGCATTACTAGAGAACAAATGAGATTCATTTGTGAAAGCAATACTGCTAATGCCTAAGATGTGTTTGGACACTGAACAGGGTATTTGCCACTTTGAAATTCATCCAGTCACTGACCAGAAAACTGTGCTCGTATATACTGGAAAAGGGCGTATGTTTGAGAACTGCTTATGCTGCTGTACAAATTGATAGCAATGATGTTTTCTGTTTAGTAGAAACCATTCTAATCTCTGTATTTGTAATTTTGTTAAGATTATTGGGTGTGATTTTTTGTATTTGGTACCAGTAACATCCCACCAGCTGATTACAGCAAATTACACAATGTATCACAGACTACCACCGACCCCTATTGGAGCGAACCTTACATTGGTAAGACAATTAATTAAGCACCAAGATCTATTAGAAGTCTTGAAAGAAATCCAAGAAAGTAAAGAAAACCTTAATTACTGTCCAACATGATACAAAGGAGATAACCAGAGTTCTACAAAGAATAAAATAAAATATAGATCCTCACTGGTGAGATTTGATCTTGCGTGGTCACCAACTGCAAATGGAATCTTTAATAAGTTGTGCCACCCTATTCTAGTTTTACTAATATTAGTTGGGATAAGCTTAGGATTATCTATTACATTGTTAATTTGGAACTGGAGAATACTACAACGAATGGCTGTACTAACCTCTTTATCAAATGTACATAGTGAAGCATTAAAAGACACTTATTGTCATGAGAGTTTTCACTAAGTAAAAGAATTTACTTATTTTCTAGGAAAGGGGGGAATGAGACAGAGTAGGGATCCGTCCTGAATTAGGTGAAGTGTCTGACAACGGTGAAAAGTCAAACGGCCAAAGCTGAAGGAAAAACTCGCATGCCGAGACAGCAAGGAGACAGAGAAAGAAAAACAGAAAAGACCACGAGGTCAATTTGCCCCGACCTAGAAATTCCTTTGATAAAGAAGAACTGGTGCTAAGTGTCATGCAAGATGAATATGTATGAACTTATTGTGAAACTGTATGCATATGCATTTGGAAGGGGGATAAAAGGAGGTCTGAAATCTTCAGGGGTACGCATGCCCTTTTGGGGAGTCTTGCGTCCGGCGCGCGTCGTAATAAAGCATACCGGGCTTTACAACTTTTACAAGTTGTGAGGTTTCTTCTTTTCTCCGCAAAACAGTTGTCCTCAGGACAAGTGTTCTCCTGACCTGGTGGATGGGCACAAGGAGCAGAACAGCCCCTGTAATCAAGGAGGGAGCAGTTGGTGACCTGCTGAGCCACTCAGATGCTCACAGGTGTATGGGATCAGATGGGATCCATCCTAGGGGGGTGAGAGAACTGTGGATGAGCTCCCCAAGCTGCTCTCCATCATTTACCATCTGTCCTGGCTCAGCAGGGAGGTCCCAGAGGACTGGAGGTGCCAATGTGAGCCCATCCCCAAGAAGGGCTGGAAGGAGGAGCTGGGGAACTCCAGGCCTGTCAGCCTGACCTGGGTGCCCGGCAAGGTTATGGAACAGATCACCTTGAGTGCCATCACAGGGCACCCACAGGATGGCCGAGGGATCAGAGCCAGCCAGCGTGGATTTAGGGGTGGCAGGTCCTTCCTGACCAACCTGGTCTCCTTTTATGACCAGGTGACCCACCTGTGGATGTGGAAAAGGCTGTGGATGTTGTGTACCTGGAATTCAGCAAAGACTTTGACACTGTCTCTGACAGCATTCCCTGGAAAAGCTGCAGCCCACGGCTTGGGCAGGTTCCTTCCTTGCTGGGAGATTTAAGAGCTGGCTGGAGGCTGGGCCCAGAGAGTGGTGGGGATGGTGCTGCACCCAGCTGGTGTCCAGGCACTGGTGGTGTCCCCCAGGGATCTGTGCTGGGCCCAGTCCTGTTTAATATCTTCACTGATGATCTGGGTGAGGGGATCGAGTCCACCATTCACAAATTGCAGATGGCACCAAGCTGGGTGTGAGTGTGGATCTGCTGGAGGGCAGGACAAGAAGACACAGCCTTAAGCTGCACCAGGGGAGGTTCAGGCTGGGCAATAGGAAGAAGTTCTTCACAGAAAGGGTGAGTGGGCATTGGAATGGGCTGGCCAGGGGGGAGGTGGCAGAGTCACTGTCCCTCTCCAGTGGCACTTAGTGGCATGGTCTGGGTGACAAGGCAGTATTAGGGCATTGGTTGGGTTTGATGATCCCAAAGGTCTTTTCCAGCCTATTTGATTCTGTTATTCTGTGATATTTGGGACAATTGGGGCCATTGTGACACTGCAGGGCCTCGTGGAACTGAGAGGACCATGATGACACCCTGCAGCCCCACAGAACCAGGGGTACATTGTGGTGCTCTGGAGCCAAATGGAAGCAGGGAGTGCCCCGTGACACTCTGGGTCCTCATGACCAAGAGCATGGACACTCAGAGCCTGTGAACCAGGTTTCACCATTTTGACACTGCAGAGCCTTTAGTAACCAAGGGGTTTCACCATTTTGACACTGCAAAACCAAGGAGACCTTTGGGAGACTCCAGGACCCAGTGGAACCAAGGGGCTGTTCTGACACTGAGGGACCTCATGGAACCAAGGGGACATTGTGACACTGCAGGATGCTGTGTAACCAAGGGACCACTGTGACATGATGGGGCCTCAAGGATCTGAAGAACATTGTGACACTGGGCTTGTGGAAAAAAGAGCATTGTGACACTGGGGGCTTGTAGAACTCCAGAGACCATGGTGACAGTGTGGGACCTCATGTAACCATAGGGGCATTGTGACACTCTGGGACCTCATGGAAACAAGGGGCCACTGTGAAACTGCAGCACCAATGAGTACATTGTGACACTGTGAAGCCCCATGGAACCAAGAAGAACATTGTCACATTTTGGGGCCCCATGGGACCATTGTTGCTCAGCACGGTCTCATGGATCCAAGGACACCAGTGTGACAGGTGTCCTTGTCAGGTGGACATCAGGTGCAGGGCCTGATGTTACGAAGAGGCCATTGTGACACTGAGGGGCCCCATGGAAACAAGGACATCTTTGCAGATGACACCAAGCTGAGTGTGAGTGTGGATCTGCTGGAGGGCAGGAGGGCTCTGCACAGGGCTCTGCACAGGCTGGATCCAGGGCCCAGATCACACAAAGTGTGGTTTAACAAGTCCAAGTCCGGGATCCTGCACTTTGGCCACAGCGCTACAGGCTGGGGACAGAGGGGCTGGAGAGCAGCCAGGCAAAAAGGGACCTGCAGGGACTGATGGACAGCAGGTTGGACATGAGCCGGCAGTGTGCCCAGGTGGGCAAGAAGGCCAATGGCTCCTGGCCTGGCTCAGGAATGGTGTGGCCAGCAGGAGCAGGGCAGGGATTCCTCCCCTGTGCTGGGCACTGGTTGGGCAGCACCTCGAGTGCTGGGTCCAGTTCTGGGCCCCCTGGGGTGGGCAAGAGGAAGAAATATGAAGCAGGAAGAGTAAAGAAAGCAAAAGTGAAGCCAAGGAAATGCTCAGTGCAGTTTGGGAGTGGCTGCCAGATAGCCCTGGCTCTGAGCAACAGCATCTGCAGTGGGACAGGAAACTCCCAGCTGATGGGAACAAACTTTCTGGCTGACTGCAGAGGCCAGGACAAAGCTGAGTGGTTTCCCTGCTGTCCCCCAGCCCTTGCTGGCCCCAGGGGCTGATGGCATTTGTGCTCCCTCAGGTTCATGTCCCCACACCAACAGCATGGGGGTGCTCCCCCTGCTCTGTGCAATGCAAACGGGCTGCTGAGCCAGTGCTGCCGTGTCTGTGCCTGCAAGGATGGGGCACCTGTGTGAGCTGGGGGAGAGGCCAGGGCTGCAGAGGGGGGATGTTGTTGGCAGCTCCATGAGGACGCTCTGGGACGCTGTCCTGGGCTGTGCAGCGCACTGGGGATGGATCAGCCCCTGCTCTGCTGCTCCTTCCCGTCTGCCCCAGGGCCCTTGCAGAGCCCCAGCCATGCTGTTTGCCCCCAGCCTGCCCACGGCCAGCCTGGGGCTGCTCACGGGGGTTTTCTGTGCTGAGCATTGGCCTGGGTGTGTTCTTGAGAGAGCGTGTCAAGGAGCCTGGAGCCGCCAGGCCATGGGCTGAGGCGTCAGCGCTGCCCCAGCAGTGCCCATGGCCTGTCCCTGCTGCAGCCCCGGCACTGCCACCCCCAGGGCTGTGCCCGGCCCCGAGAGCACTCAGGCCCTGCAGCAACACCAGGGCCACCAGGGCAGCGGGGCAGGGCCACGGCAGCAGCACTGGCAACACCAAGTGCTGCTGCTGCTGGGCACAGCTGCTGGGCCAGCACTGATCTGCCCCAGCTCTGCACACAGACATTGCTGCTGCAGCTCCAGTGAAGGCAACAAAAGGGGCATCTCTGCAGAAAACTTTGCTGTGAGATCCTTTATTTCCTTTAAAGGCACCAAGAGCAACGCCCGTCATAGACACATTCTGTGACCAGAGGAAAGGTGGAGAGAAACAAAATGAGATATGGCACAAACAATTACATTTCTTTTTTGTCTATATTAAAAAATTAGAAAAAAAACCATTCAAGCAAACCAACAAAAATTATCAAAATTGACTTTTATTAGAAGTGATTGGAAGACATTGAACAGCAGTTTAATGTTTCTGTAACCATCCAGTCCTCAGTCTCCACACTGCAGCCTTGAGCTCCTGGTTCCTCAGGCTGTAGATGAGGGGGTTCAGGGCTGGAGGCACCACCGAGTACAGAACTGACAGGACCAGATCCAGGGATGGGGAGGAGATGGAGGGGGGCTTCAGGTAAGCAAATGCTGAAGTGCTGACAAACAGGAAACCACAGCCAAGTGAGGGAGGCAGGTGGAAAAGGCTTTGTACCGTCCCTGCTAGAGGGTTATCCTAAGCACAGGCCCTGAAAATCTTTGCATAGGTTAAAACAACAATGTACTACAAAACAACCAAATACCTTACACACACTAATGCAAAGAAGCCCAAGTTCCCTGATGGTAGGATTTGGTGCAGGAGGCTTGAGGATATGTGGGATTTCACAGATGAAACTGGCCCGGGCATTGCCATGGGACAAGGGAAGGGGAAAATTATTTGACTGTGTGCAGCAGTGAATAGAGAAA